>NC_092031.1:1506174-1521174 GCF_042242105.1 Pempheris klunzingeri
ACAAATAATTTAGGGATCCATTTTAATCTATTTGTGACCAGCCTGGGGAAATAACAAATTATGGAAGTGACTTTACTTTATAAATGCACTAAATCTTCACACCACAATATAAAAACGGGAGGAGAAATCATCATCTGGTGTATTTCCATGCAGAGCACATCGCTCTGAGCCACAGCGAGGCTTTTAAAGTGGGTTTCCAAAATGCCACCTGCTGCTCGAAGGTCGATCCTGATCCGAGCGCCGCAGCCGAGCAATGGCAGCGATAACATTGTGATGTCATCCGGCCTGTCAGACGGCGGCTTGTGTTCGGACAAATGGCCGCTCAGGTTGTTTTTTTAACAAGCGGCTGTTGACTGACGGGCCTGAGATGAAGGTCAGGACACTCGGATACCTGCATCGATCAGCTGTCATCATCTCACGCTGATCGGCCGTAGTATGACACACGGGCTGCCTGATAATGCCCCGCTGCCTTCACTGTGTTTGCATGTGTGTGTGTGTGTGTGTGCTTTACTTACAGAGTGAGTCTCTTGGGTTCACATAAACCTGTGATGACCTTCTTTCATGCTGTCATGGCTGCTGCTGCTGCCGCTCAATCACTACAGTTACATACATGCTTATATGAGAAGTCAGCACTGCTTTCACTAAAGTGTTAAATGATGAATCAATTCCCAGCAACAGAACAAGACGAGATACATCAAACCTGCACTGGGTATTGGAAATCAATTCATTCAGTCATTCATTTTTACACTACTCGTGATTTCCCAATGAATTCTACAGTCCACACCAATAATATAATTATACGGTCAGATAATAGAACTAAACATTTAGATGATCTACCGTAAGAAAAAACAGAGAAAAGCAGCAGATCCTCACTTTTGTTCCCCTGAAGTGACACAATGTGGGGATTTTGTCTGAAAAATGACAAATGGATCATCAATAAATCTACAGTCAAAGATGTTTGCCTCATCAGAAAACCTTTTTTCAGTTCAATAGAAATCTAAAACAGAACAGGACACACTTGTGCTTCCATCTGTGTGTCAACCCTTTGTCCCTTTGTTAAAAGAGGAAAGGACCAGAGACACAAGGTTATTCCAGTGAAGCCAGCACCAGTGTTGGACCTCACAGGTGCTCTGGAGCCTGAATAAGAGCTCATCCTGGCAGCACCTGTTGGAGAGACCGACACCAGACAGCCACCGTGTGTGACGACGAGCCAACCGACCCGAGCGGTCCGGCGGCATGACGGGTTATCGGCGCCGTCCTGACCTGAGGCGCCCTCAGCTCACGGTGAAGCCCAGAAGCCCGGCCCGCGCGGCTCGAGCTCGCCGGAGTCAACTTCTAATTGCCGCCTTGTTACAAAGAGGATTATGGGACCAGTTGGGGACTCCTGGCGGCCAAAGACAGATTATACAGGACGTCATCGCGAAGGGAGGAAGGATAGAGAAGCACACTGCTGCCTGAGAGCTTAATTTGTTCTACGGCGCCTCGCATGCATGAACATGTTACAGATCCCACTAATGAGGAGGACAAGGAGAGGAGGAAGAGAGACGTGAAGAGTGGCACAAGAGGGAGGAAAGGAGAGGGGGAAGAGGGAATGGAGAGAGGATGGTGGGAGAGGAGAAAAGACATGATGGAGAGGAGATGAGAGGGAACAGAGACAGAGAAGGTGATGGATGGAAAAATGAAAAAAGGGGAAAGTGAGAAGACAAGACGAGGTGGAGAAGAAGGGAAAAAGCAGAAGAGGTGATACTGGGATGAGAGAGGAACGGAGGTAAGGACGGAAAAGGAGGGAGTAAGAGGTGTGTGGATGTTTGGGGGAGGGAAGGAAAGGAAGAAAAAGGACAGGAAACAAGGGAAGATGGGACAGAAAGGAGATGATGGAGAGAGGATACAAAGAGGAAAAGAAAGAGAGGAGAGGAATGTTGTGTAAAACAGTAAAAGTAGACAACACATGGAAACACCAATGGTTTCTGTTCCATTAAAGCTGTCGTACTGATGTTAAATATTTCAGGTCTTTTCTGATTGATAATCCTTCAAAACACACAAATCAATTCCTTAAAAACCCTCAATTACACGTGACAGACACATGTTGAACAGAAGCAAACACACACACACACACACACCAATAATACACCTTCAGCAGAGTAGATCCATTATGTTAAGTTACTGCTGGTGACAGTTCAACACGCCCACTGCACCTGAGGTTACACACACACACACACACACACACACACACACACACACACACACACACACACACACACACACACACACACACACACACACACACACACACACACACACACACACACACAGTCTGCTGAGCCCGGTGAGTTAATCAGTCAGAAAATAATTAAAATCAATAAAGCAGAACAGATTGAATGAAAGGGAAAAAAACAATCACGGGCTTATGAGGTGTCCCTGACCACAGAGAGAGAGGAAGAGGAAGAGGAGGAAGAGGGAGAGGACAGAGGACAGCAGCACACCTCCACAATGTCCACCAGGTACATACATTTAACTGTCACATTCCTGCTCCCTAGAGGATCAACCATGGGTGAATTAAGAGAAATATACTGGCCCCATATTTCTACTGTTTACCTCTCGATCTGTGTGACACGATAAAAAGTGGTGCTTTGGTGTCTGAAAACCCTCCAGACTCTACAATCTGGTCCCCAAGTGACTCTCCTGGACCTCCTGGGTCGTTTCTGCCCGGCAGCAACACACAGGTTTTCAACAAAGTCAAATGGTTTTGGTCTAAACAAACTTTTAAGAGTTCCCCTCTCTCTCTCTCGCTCTACATTTTCTGGAACTTGTTGGACTTAACTTTTATGCTCTTCATTGGCCAGTGGGTGTCATGTGACCTGCAATCCCAGCTCCCAGCTGTTAAACTGGGGGGCTCATGATGAACCCCACCTTTTCTTCTTGGCTCTGCGAGTGACTAGCGATAAACGGCATAGACGACGATGGATGGATGGATGGATGGACCTTTTCTCTGGTGCCATAATGGTAAAGCTCTAATACTGTTGGCTAAAATCCTCCTCATGTTGTTTGTTCTGTCCAACACGTTTATTGTTGGTGTTGTAATGAACACCAGAGCCTGTAGAGGGCGCTGGGCACGACTTCAGTCTGTTTTTACCCCCAAAAATGAAAGCAGAACAAGCCTGAGAGGATGAAAACGCATCAGACTTGGAGATATGCTGCATGATGAGAGGGAACGGAGCAACATATGAAGCAAATATGATAAAACAAAGAATATTTACTTAGTTGTATGGAGTCCAGCAGACAGACAGACAGACAGACAGAGCTAATCTGGAGAGAAGTAGTTCTCTTATGAAGAGAGGAAGTACTGAGGAGGGCAGATAAGAGGGACGAGGAGGAGAGGAGGAGTGGAAGATAAGCAGAGGAGGGCAGCGTGGAGGAGAGAGGCCAGCCACAAGAACAAAAGACTAATTTGAAGAGCTGCGAGCAGAAAGCTCAGGGGTGCCACGCTCAAGAGTTCAACAATAATCAGAGTTTTTAAAAAGTGACTGACGGGCTGATTTCACATGTGAAGCTTCAGTTCTATTTCTGTCTGGGACAAGTCAACCACTGGATAAATATACAGCAGACACCACAAGTGTGCTGTTTGAAACGTAACACACACTCACATACAGACCTGTGGTACATGTGTAGTATTTGCATTAAGCCGCACTCACACACAAAAAAAGAAAAGCAGGTTTAGAGCAGCCTGAGTTTTCCAGCCAGCACCAATCCTTTATGTAATCTGACTCGGGTTTGATATGACGACTGACAGACGAGCTCCATTGGGGCATTTTTGCAAACGACTGGACTGGATTTCCTCTAAAAGAAGAACAAACAAACAGCCCGTAAAGCTTTTGTTGCTGGGAGAGTTTTCTTCGCTGTACTTCGGACAGGATTCGCTGAAGGTTTCGCTCACGTCTGGCGCTACGTAATGATGCGCTCCATCGCTCTGACTTATAGCTCTATCCAGTTGTGTCCTGAGGCATGTTGGTCTGTGCCTGCCGATAAGAGGCCGTGGAAACTGGGAATGAATGGAGAGGATCCAGTCTGGTGTCGTCAGGCTACATCCAGTACAATTCTTGTTCCTTTACTGGGTTGAGAAATAAAGACATTTTTCTATTTAACACAATAAAGTGAACCCTCTTAATGTGTTAACGTTCAATCTGCACCTGCAGAAAACTCTTTGCTGACATAAAACAATCTCAAATTAGAGAAATTAGGATTTGATAATCAATCATCTGCTCACAGAGTAAAGACATTACAGTCTTACTGATATTATATAGATGCAGCTCTGTAAGTACCATAAGATACTGAGGTTCAATACAAAACAGTCAAGACAAAGACAGACTTCATGTGAAGACACAAACTGAACCAAACCAGCCGGCACACTCACATTTCCATCACCAAACAAACTCAATCAGTGTATCACATTTTGTCGAGAGTTTCTTTCCAACAATCTGTCAGATTTGGCATTTCGGGGACCGACTGAAGGGAATGTGCTTGTTAACAAGGGAAAACAAGCAGCGAGGATGCCTAAATCCTCATCATCTCTGTGAAGCCTTGAATCTTGACCAAAGAAAGACATCTTTCAGAGCACGATGCCAGAACTGTAATGTGATTTCCTGTTGAACCACTTTACCAATTTCACATCTGCTCCGGCTTTGGTAAGTGATTTCCAAAAACTCCCATAAAGAGCTTTTGATAACTCTAAGCTTCGGTCTTTATGTTTACTCTCCAGGTGGGGTTTTTGAATATTAGTGCAGAACAGCAGCTTCAGAAAGACCGACTCCAAAGCCGTGTGTCACTCGTAGCTGTTAGCTTTAGTCTTCTGCTGTCACACCACAGCGAGACGACAGAACACACATCACCCCAACCACTTATTGACCTAGAAACACCACCAACTTCAACAACTTCTCTCTGTTAAGTGATTCAGGTTGGATTCTTCCTTCCAGCGCATAAATTTCACGCCTGAAATCCACCAAAAACTGCCAATAAAGACTGAAGAGATTATAGCTGTCGGAACAAGCAGAGGTGTAGAAATGAGAGCGAGGAGTTATTAAAGATGAATAGGAGCCAAGCGGTGACTGACAGCAGCGTACGTGCTCCCAGCAGGCCCAGCATGAATGCGATTATCCCGGGATAATGCTGTTTCCTCTTAGAATAGACCGTCTCAGAGGGGAAGGATTAGATTTAATTAGTCTCTCGCTCTGAACAGAGCAACACTCACACCTCCACATCTACAACTTCAGTAACAAACTGGGCAGTGATGGAGGAGGGAGGGGAGGAGGGGGCTGGACGGTGGGAGCACAGGGTGATGGAGGAGGCGGAGAGAGGCCTGGTGGCCTGCAGTTTGTCATTAAAACCTCTTTTTCACCTTTTCTCCATCCATCTACCTCGCTCAGTTCCTTTGCAAAGCCGCCTCTCTGTTCCGCCTCGGCCCCATCACTCACTCCTCCTCCAGCTCAGAGCAAAGCCAGTTAGGGCAGGTTAGCAGGGCATCCAGCAGACCTCAGATTTAAGGGGGGGGTTGGACTCTGGGATCCAGGCCATCGTGTTGTTTGTATCGTAAACCCCTCTGAGACAAATCTGTCATTCTGGTTATTAACAAAACAGACTTGAATTGCAGGGAGGAGAGAGGACATTCTGTCTCGTACCAAGGAGCAACTTTTGGTACAAAGCCCATTTTCACGAATCCACGCTGGAGACAAGATGGTCGCAGCATGTAAACACTGTATGAACATCGTGTGAAGAGACTCCTACAGACACCACGTCTGGGTGGGAGGGTGAAGCTTCCTCCTCTGCACCACGCTGTCTCCAGATCACTGGTTGTGGAGATAACAATGATCAAACCATCTTTGTTCCTTTCTACAGCAGAAATGCTGACATTTAGTCAAAATAAACCTAAACCGCCGTGTATATGAATATCAGTCAGTGTAATGAGCCCAACCAAGCTCTCTTAAACCAGGAAATGCCAATTCTGCCTGTCAAAGGAATAAACTGACAGCTCCATCCAGTCGGCAGGGAGGTCTATTTATAGACACACACACACACACACACACACTGCAGGTATAATATGATCTAGTGCATTACATCAAATCACATTAATGCACCTCGCCAAGTGTGGTGGGGTCGAGAGTGCAGGCCGTTTGGCTTAAATGTCAGAGACAGACATTTATATGAGGCGTGTGTGTGTGTGTGTGTGTGTTTGCACAGCCGCCTCGAACAGCAGGAGCTGAGCAGACGTCTCATCTGTTTGATCCATTAACTGTAAAATAAACCAATTCAATCCAGTCCACTCACAGATATCAGCTCTGAGCAGAGAGGAAACTGTCTGTAGGTACAGTGGTGACTGTCTTCATCTCTCATCATGACAAACAACCTACCAACGCTGTCATTCATCTTTGTAGTCAGATAGATACACACACACACACACATATATATACACACCAAGAGCAAGAGGAACGGTGCCTCTGGGAGTCTCAGGTGTGATAGGATCAGAGCTGGAGGCCTTATTTAGCTTCTCATCAAAGATTAAAGGCAAGCAAGGTCTCACACACACACACACACACACTGTACTGCCCACCACCCACAAACCTGATGATGCCTCAGTGTTTCTTACAGGAGGCAGAGGTAGGTGTGTACTTCCTGTCACTAATGCTCTTGCTTGTCTCTCACACACACACACACACAGCTTGAGAAGAGGTATATTTTACCTGCATCAGGCCCCAGAAGGAGAATCAGAATCAATCAAGATAAGCAACGGTACGTTCAGGATGTTTGTTGATCAATGTTAACGGTTCTAGATCTTTTTCATTTTGTTAACAAGAAACAAAAAGAAGACCTCTAAGAAACGTGACGTGGCTGGATTTCTACTAAAGACACTGGTTTCTGGGATGCAGTGACAGGTGTGCATGTGCAGGACAAGGACAATGTGGAAGAAAAAGACAAACCGAAGGTCCGACAGAGAGAAGCTGCAGCTCTCATAGTGGGAATGTGTTCGTCCCATAGCTTCTCCTACTGGTTGTTCTCTCTACAGTTGTCTGCTCCAGGCCAACAGTTCAATTGTGCATTTGGGAGTTTCCAGAATATAAAGACCCAAGATGTCATCTCAGTCATCTCTCTGTCTGTCTGTGTCACAGCTTCCCATCTTAAGCTTCTGCTTAAGCAGTAAGAAGGACTGACTCCCGTGGGGGAACTGGTCCTTCCAAAAATGGGAGAATAACTATTTTATTAAATGCAACAATCCAACAAAAGCATCCCACTGATTTTCTCATGATGCTGAGTGATCTAAGCAGTCTGTACGCCTCAGTTTTAGCTTGTACTTCACAGGGTGTCATTCTGCTCTCCCTGCTGCTGAAGACAGCCTTTAAATCAATGTGAACCTAAACAAAGGGAATACATACATCCAACAAACGTCTATTTTTCCTCAGAGGAAAGAAACTGCAGGGCTCGTCTCTGATCAGCCGGCTGAGAGGTCTGAAAATGACCAAATCTGACAACAACTCAACACGCTGCAGAAGAACTGGAGGAGAAAAACACATCAGCAAGAGTTGATTGGCGAGGCGGCGGAGAGCAACAGAAGAGAGGAGAAGCAATAGAAGGAGTTGATAAGAGCCGTGAAGCCACGTGTCTTCTCCTCTCAGCTTATCGACTGAAGACCAGCCGGTGCTCCTCGGCGGCTCAGTTCAGATGCACAGGAACGAAGACTCCCCTGACACTTGTGAGCAAGCAGAAATCTTATCTGTGGTGAGGACCGATATATCCTCCACGTGAACCCTTCCACTGCTGCCAACGTAGAGTCATCACTCAGCAACAAAGAGATCCTTCAGGATGTTTCCCATCGTCTTCTGGAAGATCAGAGGCGACGATCTGCTCCTGAATCATTTCAAACGGAGAACAGTGACCTTATTTCTCTCCGGCAGCGTTTGAAGATCGTCTGCTTTTGTTTTGTTGGTTTCGTTTCTCTCCCACATTTGTGCAGATGAACAAATCCACTCCGCTTTAGACATTTTGTTATTTTGCCATCTCTGCACTCAGTGCAGTAATGAAGCAAAGGCCAGAGCTAACTTGGAAAATAACAGCTTTTGGGGGAAGTGGGAGAGAAGATGAAAATCTAATCTTTCAAAAACTTAAACTTTTAGATGCTGAGACATATGGAGTATTTCTCCAGCAGCCTATTTTGTCGGATTCATAGTAAGACAATCCAATTCAGCTCAATCGTTTCGTGGGGGCAGAGGTAGTGGATTGTACCTGATGATGAGTCTGACGGCTTGTGGGGAGAAAATATGAGTATTCAGAAACTTAAAATGGCCATAAATGGAGAAAAGGCTTCTTTACCTGTCCTGCAGTTATCTGTGACCGTGGGTACAGGAAGGGTTACTCACTCTGAAAGCATCCGAGTGGTGTGCAGGCAGTGTGTATGCATCCGAAGCTGTGTTTGCCACCCTCCACTGGCAGGGATCAGAGGGAAATTAATTAAAAGATAAGGTTGAAGTGCTGTGAAACTTTAAAAGAGAACAATGTGCCGCCACTATTTATGATAAACTTCAGTCTAAACAGCTCAGGATGAATTGTTTTCACTTCCTATTATGAATTTTAATGTTGTTCAGCCAACATGGGCAAACAGAAATAAATTCTAAGCCTATTTAGGGTTTATTTAAGTGTCAGAGTCACACTGTGTGCACTGTAGATGAATACAAACCACAACAAATATTCTAAAAGTCACTTGGAAAGCTCATATAAAAAAAAAAAAAAAAAGTTGTCCTAAGGGATTGGAAAGCTGAAATAATGTGTTTCACACTTGATGGAAGATTATTTACAACATTCAGACTACAAGCTCGGGAACACACTCCCCTCGTTGGACAGATAGTTGGGTACAAAGGCAGCCAAGAAGTGTTAGAGATGGACTGAAATGATTGCCCCCCAAGGAGTTATTCTTCTGCAAGTATTTTGGCAGTCACTAAAGACCTTTAGGTGTGCACCCCCATCCTCTGGAGTCTCCATAAAAAACTCCAGCGTGAACTCTGAATCCACCTTTTAAACCTTTAAACGATTAGTCCGAGCAAACGACATCTAACCGGAGCTGCAGTTTACCGGACGGTGACAGTTGCACAGTTAATCAGAGCACTTCTCAGAAAGAGGTCGGACACACTGAGTTACACTGAGATAAACCAGCAGCTTCCAGTAATGATCGTTTTTCAAAATGAGCTTGCGTCTTCTCCGAGGCCCAGCGGTGATGAAGCTGTGCTCGACACATTCAAAAGGCCTTTGTTGGTGAGAATAAGGAAGTTTATTAATATGCAAACCAGACTTGCCATGTCAAAGCCGTTTAGGAATACAAATTACCCAACCTTTGTGGATGATGTTTCTTAAACCGCTGAAAATCAGAATGTAATTATGTTTTTTTTTTTTTGTGCTTGTCCTTAACTTCATTAAAATCGCCTTGTGTTACACTTCAAGTATCAACACATCATTTTCAGACTAATGTCGACACTTCAGGGTGCTTTTTACAAACATGTCGGGGGTGACTGTGACTCTGAGTTAAGGCCTCATTTCCCACAAACCCCGGTGCTTCCTACAACCCTCACGACTCTTCTCTCTCCGTTTTTTTTCGTCCCTCTGAGACATTTCTTCCAAACCACTGAGCTCAAGTTCCAGTCTCCATCTTGTCGTATTGCTGCACAGCCACAACACAGATCCTTGGGGGGGGGCTTTAAATCATTTCACAGCATCTTCACCCCAGCTCGCCTCAGTTAGAGATTCTCCCTGAAAACCTCTCCATTTAGCTGCAGATGCAGTTCAGTGGCAGCAGGACGGAGAGAGAGTTGAGTCCCAGACGTCGGCTTTTCTCAGCCAAATGAAGAACAGGGTAGAAAAATCTACATTAATTCAAAAGTTTCTAGAATATGCTGACTTGTTCATCTGCACACACCAGGAAAAAACACCTCTGAGGATGTTTAGAAACTCCACTGTGACTTTATTTAGGTAAAACAGCTACAAGTCTGTGTGCCTGTAACCTGATTACCTGCAGGACTGTGCAGCAGACTGGAAATGTGTACATGCAAAGTCTTTTCCCACTACAAGAGCCTGCACATATAGATACACCACAGAACTGACAAACGAATAACATTGTGCACATCCAGAGGCAAACACACACACACACACACACACACACACACACACACACACACGGTGGCTGCTATAATATCCAGTTCTATCAGGTTAGAGCAGGAATCAGATAATGACTTCTATCAAATAGCCCTCCAGAGTCAAATAAAACCTCCTCGTCTTCCTCCACAAGTAGCTCGCAGTGTCTGCTAGCGTCTGTGTGAGTGTGTGTGTGTGTGTGTGTGTGTGTGTGTGTCTATATGCGTGTATGTGTGTGTGTGTGTGTGTGTGTGTGTGGTACTGTATCAGTGTCAAGTCAGCCCAACGGCAGCTTACGTAGGAGGATTTGTAGCAGCATAAAATTTACTGGATATTGTGTCATTGTGTATGTATATGATTCCTGTGTGTGTGTGTGTGTGTGTGTGTGTGTGTGTGTGTGTGTGTGTGTGGGCAGCTGTGTCCTGACAAAAGTTAGCCTTCATGATCCGATGGCCTGAGACGTCAGTACTGCTGCTCGTAAATCGTCTCCTTAGGAGGACAGACAAGGAGAGAACAGACCGTGTGTGTGTGTGTGTGTGTGTGTGTGTGTGTGTGTGTGTGTGTGTGTGTGTGTGTGTGCATGCTTGGGGGGGGGGTGTACACAGGACCGTATAAACTAGTGCCTGATGATTTGTGACATGCAGTAACTCTTTCTTGTGGCTCTGCCTGGAGACGGCTCCCCTGACTGTGTGATCGCAGCAGGAGGCCGACTTTGTGGTGACTTTTGGGTCTCAGCGTGGAAACACTTCACGACTTCCTGTCACAGTTCAGGTGCCTCAATCTCAGCTGAGTCTTTCCCAGCTGATAGATGAATCATCAATCAATTAACCTGTTGATCCAGTTTGTCAAAACCTACCATCATTAAGAGTCTTCAAATGTTTGAATGTATGTAAAAACATCATCAAACAACATCACACAAAAATGACAGTTTCTTTCTGAACATTACATCTTATTGTGCTCAGCACTCTGGGAAACCAATACATGTTGGCGCACTGCACCATTTCTGGGGCAATTTGGCTTTTGAGAATAATGAACAATTATCAAAGATAAGTAATAATTATACTGATTAATGGGACTTAGTGTAAAGTGGGGCACGACCTCGACGAACGAGGTGAACAAACTGATATTCAACCTGTTAAAGAAAATCAGGGCAGCCACACAGGGGTTCTCCACTGTCAGGCCAAAGGTACAAGCAGAGTGGTTGGCTGTGGTGCAGCTTCACACACTAACCAAACCATGTGGTGGGAACATGGCAGCTAGGCACTATCTAGTGGGTCAGGTGGTAGGAACAATCGGTGTTAGCATTAGCATTAGCATTAGTTCACATGTAATCCATGTTTGAGAAGCAGCAGGTTTGTTTTTCTGAAGTGAAATGAGGCTGTTGGCAGTGAATAAAAAGCATCACACCAGAATGCAAACTACACCAAAGATCATGCCTCCTCTTTTCCCACCGAGCAGCTTCACTGTCCGGCGACTCCGTCACAACGTCTGTGTTTTGTCCCTCGTAGCATATTTATGAAAGGTAAGTAGCCATCATGCCGCTCCATTACCCACACACAGCGCTTCTCTCTGCTCAGGTGCCCTGGGTCTGGACCAGGTTTTGCCCTGACTCAGCCAGCTGTCCTTCACCCGTCCTGCTGAGACCAAATGTGACAAGGAGCGGGACCCCATCTGTCTGGGGAACATATCCTGAGTTCAACCTGCAGTAAATGTCTGAGAAATGCTGAGGCGTTACAGGAAGAGTGGTGAGAGGAAAACTGATGGTGTGGAGATGAAAAGAGGAGTTGAGGTGGTGTGTGCAGAACTGCTGCTACACATGTTCCTGTAGAGGATTTATTATTCCATCGATAAACCTCAGTAAGTATGATGTTGGTCAGAAGATGTGGAGACACAGATTCTGAACTATATGAACTATGGAGACGCTGCAAACATCCGACTGTGACACTGTGTTCAGAGATGCAGGTGGACGACACAGATGGTGTCGAAGCTACGTTTTTCTTCCCGCTCACAGTTTTCACCCACTCTCACATCGTCAGTTGGTCCGTCAGCTCATCAACTTTGTTCAAGCTGAAATATCTCAGCAAATGTGGGATGGACTGCGATACAGACACTCATGGTGACGGTGTGGTGATCTCCCTGCCCTCTAGTGCCACCAGCAATGGGACGTTTGTGGTTTTTTTTTTTAAAAATATATTAAAAATATTTCTAATTACCTTTAGATGATGCATTCTTAAATACATCTGGTGATCCAGGTCTCATCATTGTCGTTAAATATCTACATTTCTAAAATATATTCACCTTTCAACTAAACTTAGACGTCCTGCAGGTCACCAAATCCGCCAATCCTTACTGGGTGAGCTTAAAAACCACATTTCCAATACCAGGAAACTGTTAGGAGTCATTCAGACGTAAAACTACTAATTACTCAATATAAAATCATTTCTGAGAGGTATCTACTTCACTGGTCCCCATAAAATAGCGGAAAGGAACAAAAAATTGAACCACTTCATACTCTACTTCAGAGAATGACCTTTAGATAATATTTCAGGAGCGGTGTGAGTCTATTTCCTGCTGTCGGAGAGCAAAAAAGTTCTATTTTACTTTCAGTTTCAAAAGACTGAACTTCCATTAAGTCATATAAGGATTTTGGAAGAGCCATTAGCTGTTTTATCTGGTCCACTGTGAGACTGTAGAAGTGATTCAAGTGGAGAAAGAAAGAAGCTTTGTAGTGACTTTCAGAAGCCAGCCTTGGAAAAAGCACTTTGCATTTATCAACAGAGCCAAGCTAACTGGATGGACTTCTCAGCATCAACAACAACTACAAATGGTATTCTAGTCTTAAAATTTCACTCCGGCGTTTGGTGCGTGCTCATTAGAGCGTACAGGACGGGAGAAACACTCTGCGCTGAATCATTTTCCAGTCGTTTCAGAGATTTCACAGAATCGTACTTGAAAAAAGATAAAAGAATTAATACCTGGAAGATGGCGACACAAAAAAACCCACTAAATCCAGTTGTTTTATTCTAGAAAATGTCCTCTGATATGAAGTCCTGGCCGATAAACTGACTAAACACCACATCCGTCACCATCTTGTGTGGCCGGCGACACCAACAGCCTCTTAGACGGGATCCTAGACGTCACTTAGGACTGCCGGTCATTCGTATTTGTCTGAACAAGCTGGGACAGCGGCTGTCCAGAATCTAGCCCTCCCCTCTGACAGATCAGTAAATCAGGGGCTGTGAATGTTATTCTGGTCCAGAACTTCACCGGCTCTGAAGCCGCCATGAGCACATTAATCAGAGATCCATCCGGAGTGTGAAGCTGAGCAGGACAAAGTGCATTTTTAAGAGTGAAGTGGGAATTCTAGCAGGATCAAACACACAATTTGGCACGTTTCCCTAATGAGCTGCACTGGATATTACAAATGTGTCACTTTGCCACGTTTTAACTGCAACTGACACTAATTGGATTGATCTGATTTGGCCCCACAATACCGATAAGTGATTTACCATGTAAGCCTTTTATTAAGCACAAAACCACACGTCTGCTTCCAGCTTCTGAGGGATTTTGCTGCTGTGAATTGACGATCGTTGGGTTTTCTGTCCGAAAACATCACTTTGGCTTCTGCCATTTTCACCATTTAATACTGTACTACATTGTAAACATGACACAATCAATCTAATAATGAATATGAAGATGTTTAGAGATTAATCGGTGAGGATAAGCTGCAGCAGCCCTCATGTGGATTTATAAATAGTATTATTATATTGTAGGACTGGTGGGTGTCTTCATCACTACCAGACACAGTAAATGTTACCACCATCACTGCCCTGTGCTGAAAACCCAAAGAAAATCCAACCAATAACTCGGAGTACGCTTACGTCTGCACACTGACTTCTAAACTTCTGAACTTCACCTCATGCCGTCGGTGGTCTCCACCCTCGGGCTGAGCCCCTCCGTCACCAAAGTGCAGAGGGTGTCTGTGCTTGGACTTTAAGGACCATTGAGATGGAAATGCATATTTCCATGCGAGCCTTTTGACAAAAGTCTGTGTGAATGCTATTAAAACTGTATTAAAGGCCGTACTTGCAGTCAAAGGAAATGAGAATCCCCGCCGTTTAGAAATACTGGGAGCCGCTTTAACAAACTAACGGATACGAAGATGGAAGAAACTGTGGTACTTCCGAGGGATAATAGGTAACTTAACTGACAATATAATTACATTTTTACAGACTGTGTCCTCTACGCTTTACACCTACTTGAAGGGGAATTTAGGCTTTTTTTTCTAATGCTCTTTGAAAAAGGATACGCAGCATTTTTGAGCAGATATGAAATGGAACGTCTCCTTCATTACCGTGAATGTCTCGCACCAGACACTCACATCAATGAAGGAAAATATAAAATACACCATTTTCAGATTCTATTTATGTCCGTCTTTAGCCCCCATCTCAGTTCCTCCTTTACTTCTTCTCCCTAAATCTTTCCTGCCGTCATTACTTCGCTTTATCTCCTTTCACTCCCCCCCCCCATTAATAACGACAGCAGATTCAGCCTCCATAACCTCACACACTCGGAGTGCTCGGCCTTTTCCTCTCAAGAAGATCTATAAGCTACACTCATCTGTGGAGGTTAATTGAGGTGGCGTGACGGATCACTGAGCGGTGACTAGCGTGGTCACCTACGGGGTGCCGGGGTCGTCAGCGAGCATGCCCGGTCGCTCACCTTCTCTGCAACTGTAAACACAGATAGTCACGGCGATAACACGCGTTTTCCTATGAACGTTTAAGGCCGTTTCACCGACGCAGAGCGACTCCCACTGAGGGGAAGATGGAGGAG
>NC_092031.1:1523674-1636174 GCF_042242105.1 Pempheris klunzingeri
CGTGTGTGCCGTCTGCTCGCTCACAAACAGGTGAGTGTGTGTGTGTGTGTGTGTGTGTGCACACTACTTCATTATTATTTCCTGCATCCTTGCATTTTGTCAAGCTCGTGCACACACTCGCATTCCCGAATGCGTGTGGTTGCGTGTTGCCATGGCGACACAGAGGAGTTATCGCCGTGTCTGCTTGTGGCGATGTTAATTCAACTAATATGGCGGAGTGTAGGCACACATGATGGGGGGTGGGAGGGGGGGAGGGGGGGAGTAAGAAAGGAATGAAGGATGCAAGGTAACGACAAAAGGGAGCAGGAAACACAAGTACAGAGTGGCAGTGAATGGAGGAAGGAAGGAATAGAGAAGAAAGGAAGATGTCTGTAGAGGCAGTGACAGCAGTAACATGGCTGACTTCAGCTACTGCTCTGCAAAAGTTTGATTCCATCCAGACTGCCGTCACTTTACTCCAAATGGCTGAACTGGACTGACGTGACAGGAAGTGGCAGCTCCAGACTGGATAACTCACAGGAAGCTGTGTTAGCTGTGACAAGATGAATTACCAACCAGGAAGTCCTATTTTTTTTTTTAAATGTCTACATCTTTGCACATTATATTTGCACTATCCTTTTTTTGCACTGGTGAACTGCAATCAAATACACTCTAATACACTGTTTGTTTCTTTTTCTTCTTAAATTATACTTCTGTACTTTGCCTTTTTTTATATATTTATAATTGTTTTTGTCCATGTGGAGGGAAACTAGCAAAGTAAGAATGTCATTGCTCAGTGTTACCACCGTGTTTTTACTGTGCACATGACAAAAAGACATCTTGAATCTTGAATTGAATCTATTCATAGGAGAAAAAAAAAAAGACCCTCCAACCTTGTTTATCATCGCTTTTCAAACAAAAGCACACAAACACAAAAGTCTTTTCCAATCTTGAATCCTTGAAAAAACTAGATTCATTCAACACAACAGAAATAGGACCATGCTGAAAGTATTTGAATGCACATGACTGGCCCTGGCTGTGTGTTGACGGAAGACACTGGACTGTGCTGCAGAAAAGGCTGAGCTAGGATCAACCTCTTTGCAGACGACTCTGCTTTTTTCGCTGAAGACTTCTACGGCCACACTCCCACATCAAGTCTTCATTGAAACGAATGAAGAACGTGACGCAGCCTCAGCCCAACATAAAAGAACATAAAAGCTATTGTATGCAGCCGTTATAAAAAGACTTGGGACTGAGGTAGAAGAGGCTCTGGTAAATGTTAAAATTACCATTATCTCCTCGGCTCAATGATAGTGTAGTGTGAATGTAGGAGCAAGTGGCAGATAAGTTGGCCCTCGGCCTGCAGTGGTTTGATGTATAATAGCTGTGATGTGTTATGAAGCTCTCTAAGCATTCATTAGGCCTTCATGCCTCCGCAGTTTTCGCAATTATTGTTGACCTTTAAGAGGAGGGATTGATTCTTTGAACATAGCGTGTGGCTCCGCTGCTCCGGAGGCAGGAGGCATCTGTTATACTGGAGTCCCAGCTCCGTCACACACACACACACACACAGTAACACACACACAGTAACACATACAACACACAGGCACAAATTCCTCTCCCACCCAGAGACTCCCTCTATGTTTCTGTCACAAAATATTACACTGATCGACTGGAAACCCATTTCATTTAGAGTGAGAGTGGATAGTGAGTTACAAAGGAAAGGAAACAATGCTGGGTGGAGGACAGAAAGGCTGGAAGTGACCTAAACTAGAGTGGTAAACCACAGAAGAGTATCTGTTGTCATCAGTTATGTAATCAGAGCTGATGGTGAGTACGTTGCACAGATCTGAGACCTGAAGCAAGAAAACAAGACTCAACCAAACCAAATCTTTTGGACTGGCTGATTCAGGTCCCTGGTCTGGTGCCAACAGGAACAATGAGCCTCATAGCACTTTTAAACCCAGTAAAATCTCAACAGTAATATAGTGGTAGTAGTAAAATTAGTAGAAAGAAGCGTAATCCATGAAACTACAGAGGAAACATAAAAGCAGCACACAAGTGGAAAGCATGAAAAGCTAAATGAGACTGCGAACATTAATCTAATGGCTTAGAAAATGAGATGTTGGGATATTTAATTCATAAATGTTCAATTACATCAGAGGAAAGGAAGAACTTTAAATGTTTTTTTACATTCGGCAAATTAAAGGAAACATGGATGCTTGGAAGAAGAAAAAAAGAAAAACAATTAACTATTTGGTATGCAGCTTTAATTTCAGCAGTGGCTAAAACAGGGACTTGATAAAGTGGAACTGTCCTTTAAATGTATAATGTGAATCAGGACATTGCCTCCTCCTCCTCCCTCTCCATCCCAGTACAACTGGGTCCATCACCATAGCAACAGGCTAAACAGCGAGGCGGCGTGGGTTAAGCATCACTCCACTGATATTTATCACCCACTTAGGCTTTATGGCCTTATGATGGGAAATCATCAACGCCAGGACCTGTGTGTGTGTGTGTGTGTGTGTGTGTGTGTGTGTGTGTGTGTGTGTGTGTGTGTGAGAGAGGATGGTACAAACAGTGGTGAATTAAAGCTTTTTCTTCTCACGTGAAGCAGAATTGGTCGAATCTACGTTTTCACCTGTTACTGTTTCAGGTGATGTGCTGCTCCTGAATGCCTCCGCTCATTGTCTCCACATGCTGGATCACCTCCAGATCCACTACAAGCACCTCACTACTCTGTTACTCTGTCCTGGCACCACCTCAGTTGTGTTCATGTTTTTATCTCCAGTACAAAGCCACCCTTGGAAAATTCCTTCCTGTTTTTCATCGATTTAATCCTGAAACATGGAAATGTTCCAGGAACTGAACAGGGTGGGAAAAAAGCCTCTAGGTGGAACAATCTCCCGTCTAATCTGGAACTTCAAAACACAGTAACCCTGAACAGTGTTACATCAGTAAAGTGCACACTGCAGCAGGTCTCCCACATAAAAGAGACTCTTGATCTCAGAGGGACGAGCCTGCTTAAATAAAGGCTAAATCAATTTACAAAATAGATTAATTAGATTAAATAAAAGCAACTGTGGAGGACAGAAGAAACAAACCACCATCCCTCTCTCTTCCTCACCTTCCTGCTTCCTTTCTGGTCTACTTTTTTCCCTCCATCTTTCCATCCCTGTCTTACCCCCCACCCCTCTAACCCCTGCTGCAGTAAAGGTTTGCCTGATTTGAACTGGTTTGACTGGTTTCTCTACTGATTACAAATGATGTGGCATCACTTAAGCTACTTCTGATAAATGTGTGTGAGTGCTGTGTGTGTGTCCGTTAGTGTCTGCGTAGAACCACGGCGGTGTGCCGTGGAGCTTGGCCCGTTTGTGAGGCAGGTCTTGATAAATCGTTCTGGACACCCATCTAATGACTTGCTCAGGTTAACTCCTGCTAGCGAGGCCTGTCGCTTCCACTAAGCGAGGCCTGTGATTGGTCAGGACACAGCAGGTCAGATCTGAGTCCTTCAATCAGAACGACATATTCAGGTTTCTCCATTCAAGAATGAGGCTTTTATCCTGGATAGACGACGACAAGCCAAATGTTTCCCACATTATGACTCTCTTCCCAGCCTAAACGTACCCTTTATACAGTAAACCAGCAAACCAATGACATTCAACCATGAATTCAACCATGGAATCAACCAACAGTATCTTTGATTATAGTTTGAGCAAAGATCGGACAGGACAAGCACGTCAACAGTGAAATAAAACACATGAACTAATAAATGAAAGAGCTGAATGGTCATATCCTTCAGCCCAGAGCCTTTATCTTCCACAACTTGCACAACATACAAGACATGGATTCAACAACTACTTCTGTTTCAGTTATTTGCCTTTTAACACTTATATATATATAAAATCCAACATTGCTTACATGTTCCATGTAAATCTAAAGATCTAAAGATCAGTGGAATAGTGTGAAACATGCCTCATCTTCATGCACGTCCATGCCAGTAACAAAGGGGGAACGCACTCATGAGAAAAATAGAGCTACTGCCACGGCACTACTGGAGGTCAGAAACTCCACAGGGAACACTTAGAGGAACTTAACATTAATAATTTGCTTTTTAAGATATCAAGCAGATCACAGGTCAACAAGTAACCTTCATAAAATGCATTGCACACCCAATTAAGAGCCGCTTTAACAGCATAACTGGGGATTTTATTTTTAAAAACGCTACACGGCCAAAAGTCTGGGGTTGTTTCTCCTGGTCTGACCTAAAAACCTTAGTTTAATTGAAGGGAAACACTAATGCTGCAGCAGATGATGATATTTGTACAGCGCACAAAGCCAGCTCCATTAAGACATGCTTCTCCCACTGTGGTATGGAGGAACCGGACTGGTCTGCAGCTGGTGGTGAAACAGCAGCACGTCCACGTCATGTTCGCTAATGGCCTGTATGCTGTGATGTATAATCCCAATAAGACTCTCTTAAACAGGTCGACACTCCCACTCAGACTGTTGCAGCAGTGTGGTTGTTGCACCAGGCTTCGGTCCACATCTCTCCCCCCTCCCTCTCTCCCTCCTTCCTTCCCTCCCCCCCTCCTTCCCTGTGTTTTATTAGTCTGCAGGTCTATAAAGCCGACAGGGAGGAAACAGGAAAACGTGCTGACACTAGATGTTCTTTGCCGATTTGCTCCCCAAAAATACACTCAGAGAGCTAAAAACAGAGAGGAACTCAGCCAAGAGAGAGGGGGGGGGGGGGGGGGGGGGGGGGGGGGGGGACGATCTTTAAACACACCGAGTCTGATGTGGGTTATATGGACTCCGCTGTGCACCCTCACTGTTTGTCCTTCTGTTTAACGGTGAGGCATAAAGTAATGTTGGCACAGAGCTCGTGAGCCAGTTTCAAGGTTGGAAAAATGAGGTTCGAGGTTTGGAGAGGAAGCAGGATGCCGGAGAGAGAAGACACAGGTCCACACTTCCTGAAGTCAACTACACTATGTATACTAATACTTATGCTGGAGTAACAAAAGCTAAATGGAAACAGAAGAAGAGTAAATTTAACTGTAGATTCACAATAATACTAAATGATGGTTATGGTGGAAGGGAAGAAGTCACTGTGAAGAGCACATGAATGAAATGATTACAGCAAAGTTAAAGGTGCACACTGAAAAAAGGGAGTTTATAGTGTATGAAGAGATGAAGGTGAGATCAGCCTCTAGCTTCTCTAACTCTATTTTGTCACAGAGGGTTTATTTTATCAAATAAGCCTCACAGGAGAAGTCAAAGGGCTTTTTATCTTTTATAAAATTACAAGGTTAACAAATGTTTCTGCCCACTGCAGCGGCGGATCCACATTTATCTTAGAAATGGGGAGAAAAGCCTGTGTTTTAGCCAGTGCTATTCAGAGTGAGCGATGAAAGGAACAATGATTAAGCCCATTAAGCCACAGATGCAACTGGAACAAAAGGACAGACGGGAACACGCCGAGGTTTTAGGTCTCTTCTTTCAACCTGGTGACGATGCTCAGTTGCTTGGTTATATCATGAGTTAAAAGGTCAGAGTTCTCCCTCCATACAGTCCACACAGAGGATAATGTTCAGCACCACCGGCTCCGAGCGCAGACCGACCTGACTGCTGCTCAAGTACGACACATGATTGCACCATATTATTTCCTGGCTTCAAAGGCTTCCATGAAGTGCACTGGACATTCAAATGAGGTAAAGACACACACCTTCAAAGCCTTTAATCATAGTTTTGCACCCAACACTGATTTGTTTTTCTGTCAACGTGAAGGGAAATGAAACGAAACTCGAGCCGAGCACATGCGGCCGGTCAGATAGCCAATCAGAGGAGCCGCTCGCTGTTCAAAAGAATAAATCCCATCTTTGAAACAGGGATCTTCAACAGTTCTGAGGAGTTTTATTATTATGCATGCGTGAACATAATGCCTCTGTATGTGTGTGTGTGTCATTATGTAAGGCTCCATGCTGCGATATGTGATATGAGGATGATGATGCTTTGTTCCCACGCATGGAAATTAGCTTGAAGAGACCAACAGGCTGAAGAGCTGAGAGTGGGCGTACAAGAGTGTGTGTGTGTGTGTGTGTGTGTGTGTGTAATTAACTCTATCACATCAACGTATGGGGAGGTGTCAGCAGTAATACGAGGGCTGGGCCATGACATGTCATGACATCACTAAATATTGTGATAGAGCCCAAATTATGGAAAAGCAACTGAGCAATTGTTCATGAGCAAAATGATCAGAGTTTAAATGAATGTCTGACTAATCTTATCACTTCATCGCCTTAATGCAATAATCCCAGTGAAATGTAATAGTGCCTCAGGGAACGGCCTAATAGGTGTAAATGATGCTGAAGTATTAGCATGGAGCACCAGAGCTGATGATGATGATGATGATGATGCTCACAAGGAGTCCAGTTCTCATTAAATAAAAGTTATGCTGACCAAAATGAGAGTTTGGGTGCTCATGAATTTAGCACAATTATATTTTGCATAGTTTTAAACTCTAACGTCCTGACAGAAGCGGTTATCACGGCTGCGTGCACGACCTCAGAGAACTTTTGTGCTCCGATAGAAACGAGCGGCGTTATGGATTCAACTCTTTCCCGGTTTTAACATGCAAACAAGTTTGATCAGGACTTTCACTTCAGGCCTCGAGGCCATCGCAGCTGGGGAGCTTGTGTGGCCGTGTAATAACACACAGTGGATGTACAGTACATGCACGTACACCTGCAGCACTCGCTCTCATTATTTCAGGAGTTTCCTGTCAGCACAAAGTTAATAGAGATCCTGAAACAGACAGTGCCTGTTTCTACCCACTCCCTTAGACTGAGACACCCTCTCAGTGAACGCAGACACCCAGTGACCTCTGGAATTATGGGAAATGATGACAAAATGTGAAATAGGGGAAGGAGATTTCAAAGTAGATCCAGTGTTGGATGTAAAGGACGGACAAAAGAGGACGAGCAGCAGAAGAGGAAGGGGCGGAGGGCCGGTATGACTTGCAGAACTCGACGGAGGGGTCGAGGGAAGTGGGTGGAAAAAAGGAAGACGGAGGAGGTTTCACAAAGAGTAGCTTAAGAGACCTCTTTAAATGCAGCCTGGAGTCCAGTTTAGGACCAAAATAAAAGAAGCAGAGCTCTCAGCGCCGGCCGCTTTCTGAGCGAACGGGTAATTAAAATTGTGAAGGCGATAAATGTGCAGAGAGGACGGCAGGTTAACACACAGGCAATCAGCTCAGGTCACATCTGACTCCACGAATATTATTGTCTTATTATCTAAAAGGAAGTTTGAGATCTTTCCCAAATTTCTTAACTTTGTTAATGGACTTAATAAATCCATGTCTCATCTCCAGTTCCTTAATTCAGATGTGGGCTCACGACGAACATTTCAGCTCAGTAATGAACTGAGAAATACAGTTTCAGGGCAAAATAGACTTTGATATTCTTCACTTTTTGTCATTGTCAGACAGTCTGTCACCACTGCGTCCAGTTATCATCTGTCTTTTAGCATTTGGTGGTGAAAGTGAAAGGTAAAGTTGTTGTTAAGCTAAAACTATCTATACCATATGTTAATGTAGCTATGTAGTTATTCATAAAGCCATCCATCTCTTCTCAGACTGGTTTTAAAGAGCTGGATATCTGTAACCTTGACCTCCATCTTTCCATGACATGGCTGCCCAAACCATAGAGGTGGAAGGTAAGATAGATATCTATATCTATCTCTCTCTATCTCTATATATCTATATCTATATAGATATAGAGATCTAGATATATATCTATATATATATATATATAGATATATATCTAGATCTCTATATCTATATATATCTATAGATATAGATATATAGATAGATATAGATAGATATAGATATATATATATCTAGATCTCTATATCTATCTATATCTATATATATATATATATATAGAGAGAGAGAGAGAGAGATCTAGATATATATATAGACATAGATATAGATATAGATATATTATAACTTATAACTTGTTATACGTCACGATCTTATGCACTTTGGAAGACAGCAATGTCTGAACATCTTCACATGTTGGACTTGATCTATGGCAATTTGTGTTTTCACCATCAGCTGACAGCTATAGAGTAAATGAGGGAAGAATTATGGGATCAGTTAATCACGGAAAATAATCCTTAGTTAG
Organism: Pempheris klunzingeri; assembly: GCF_042242105.1. NCBI lineage: Eukaryota > Metazoa > Chordata > Actinopteri > Acropomatiformes > Pempheridae > Pempheris > Pempheris klunzingeri. Next base: position 1,531,837 of record NC_092031.1, read on the forward strand.
AGCGCACAAGCACCGACCTCTCCTCTGCACACAGTCTTACAGCCAGCCAGACATAACAACCTGTGTGTTTCCCAACCTAATACTTCCACATTTCATTACACAAAAACAGCAAACTGCTTCTGCAAGGTGTTTTCTGGATCAGATAATATATTAATGAGCACTCCTGGACATGAAATGCAGGTGGAAGAGTCACATCCACACAGCTCCTTAATTCTGTTGTGCCAAACTCTCCTAATAACACATTCCCAGTGCACGGCCATTGTGCTGCAATCTAATTATTCTTTAATAGTTGTGTTTTATCGCAGCTGTCTGGTGAAAGGTTAGCCTTTAATAAATAAATGATTAATGGATTGTGTCCTGCTTAGATACACCTCACTCGCTCCCGTCCTCCACAGCAGCTCAGCAGATGTGCGAGAGCACGTTTCCTTCGAATACATCTCGGCGTGATGTGACAAGACAGCCACTCGGAGGAGAGCAGAGTGGTCTTAACTTTCAGAGGTGAGAGGAACAGAGAGAGAATAAAAAATAAAAACTCTGCTGTCTCTCAGTGCTGCTGAGGGGCTCTTGGCTGTAATTGGGTTTTTTCTGCAGTAATCCAGCTCTGACGGCTACTTATCCTTCACGGAACAAGCAGCAGCCATCTTGGTAATGAGAGGCCATGCTGCTAACTCTATCACCTAATGGTTCTGTCTTATGAAGCGGAGTTGTTTTAATGACACCGCCAAGTCCTCACCTCCAGTTCTGACCTGAAGGCATCTTTTTTTTTCACTTTTAATAACTTTGTGTGGTTGCTATTCTCATTTTTCAACAGTCCCTGTTAGTGTTTTCTTTTTCTGCTTGAGTCCAGTTTGTTTGATTATTAATTAGCATGCTTCTTCTACTGCATAAGGAGATTCATAAGATTATGATTTGTTGAAAGGGTGTGTGTGTGTGTGTGTGTGTGTGTGTGTGGTACAACAGCTGCTCAATTAAGGAGAGTGAGCATGGGAGTGCTTTTCATTATGCTAACATGTCTCCTCGCTGTCTCCTCTTTCCTTGAGTCTTCGCTCCTCCCTGTGAGGATGTGAGAGAGAGAGAGAGATGATGGCGGCGGCAGGACGGAGGAGGCGAAGGTCACGCCTGTGCTTCCTCACTCTCACCTCCCCCAGGAAGCCTCCTCTCTACTCATCTTCTGCGTAGACATGCATTTAAGGGATTGAGAGATCCTCCCTGACACGGTCACATGGGGAGAGGAGGTAGACGTCAGCATAATGAAAAGCATCACAGGTCTGAGTCCCTTTGTTGTCTCAGCAGGTGGATGAAGTGGTAGTAGTAGCAGTCCTCAGTCTGTATGGGTGCCCATAGTCGGCAGTAACTACAAATGTTACGCTAATGTTTTATTAATCGTTACCTGCCAGGTGCTGGCTCCACTTAGGTGAGGCAGAGAAAAGGCAGGGAGGTTGGCAGCTTGCCGTGAAGTCGAATTAGCTGCTTTGTTCTTTTTGATTCAGCCTGATTTACTTTGTTAACCCTTCAGAGTCTAGGACCGCCACACGGTGTCAAAGTCACATGTCGCACGTTTGAAAACATAAAGCTGTGACACAAGCACGCAGGTGCTCAGTTCAAAGACTGTTGGAAAGCGGACACTTCAAACTCATTACAAGTGTTTGAATTTTGTCGATCGGCCTATTAAGACTAAAGTTATGAAGAGCCGAAGTCGCGCACTACAGCTCTTCTACGAGTTAGAAGATGCTGAATCTGGGGAAGAACGTTCTGATTCTGAGGAAGACTCCTTTCAGAGGATGAAGTGGATGCTGCGCGTGAAGACGAAGGAGAGGAGGTGTCCGCGCAGACCCCCGCTCCTCCAAAGATCCAACTAGTTCCTGCTCGGATTTTGTGTTTCTTTTGCACTTTTACATCCAGTGTGTCCATATATTATGTCAGAATAAATAAATACTTGTAGAATCACATAGGTGAGGTTGTGCTGAAAAGAAAGACACAAAGAAAGGCCAGAAAAAGGGAAGCTGGGAAACACAAAGGTAAAAAAACATTTTACCCCAGACTGTGAAGGGTTAAGGGTCTCCGGTTTAATGTTGCCTCTCTTTCAGGGAGCTTTTTGGTAAGAAAAGTTTCCTTGAACATCACTTTTTTTACTCCACAATAACTCTTGACTTTTAAAATATTCGGCTGCTTTTTAAGCAGTGAGCACAAAATGAGTATGTACAATTGGCTAAATGAGTGATAGCTGAATGTAAAGAGGTACAATGTCCTCTGGAGTCACGAAGCTTGACTCTGTGCATGAATAGGCTAAACTGTAAAATGTTCCCCTGAAAAGTATCCCAAAATTGCAGCAACCTGGTAGTTATTTCTACCAGCACAATGGAGGTTCAGAGAAAAGGATGGGGAGGACAAGATTGCAAAGATTACTGGAAACAAGCCTTTGTCTGAGCTCTTATTGATTGAGCTGTTCAATAAAATGGCCACCGTCATTTTGTGAATAGTGGTTAGTGGAATCGAGGGGCTCCTGTTCCACAGCAATCTGGGGAACTGCTTCAAAATCAGCAGTGGAAAAGAAACAGCGAGCAGAAAAATACCTGACTCGGACGGTAATTTAGGGATTGTGATTTTCCTAATAATCCTCCGAGGGTCCAGAGTGACACACGGCTCTGAGGACAGGCTGAATGGTGACAGAAACCTTTTCACAGACTTTGGAGTGATTACAGATTTTCTGCTCTTCTGTTCTGGAGCGAGAGAATCAACAAGGGACACTTACTGCAGCCCTGCAGGTCTCTGGGAGGGTCTGCATTCAAAAAGGTACTTACAGGATTTTGCGAAGTGCTACAACACCACAACAACTTCACGGCACGTTGATCTCAAGAAAAAGTAGCTGTGCACTTTAGGTTGAGTGTCAGAGCGGTGATATTTTGATGAGCTGAACTAAAATGTTCCAGCTGGAGTCTGCTGCTCTGAAAACACCTTTGAGAATGAGATTAGATAATTATTGAAAAGGTCTCTTCAGCTTTAGTACCATTTTGCCAAGAAAAGCTGATCCCATCATTTAATTAAACAGAGTGAAAGATTTGGATTAAGACTTTTAGGGAGAGAAAAGCTGAGGGTTTAAAATAAAGGTTTAATGATTATTTTTATTTATTTGGTACTGTATCATGTGACCAGATGACAGCAGACTAACACACCTTGAATGAGTGGGAAGCTTCAGGTGGTAAAATGTGGAGTTATAGAACAAGCAGCGCCTTCCTCTCTCTAATGTCAGCGTCCATACTTCTCCAACATGCTATAGCCTCCCTGTTCAACCCTAAAACAGTCACACTTTAAGCATGGATCGTTGGCTAATTACCTCTCTGACAAACAGAGAACAGAGAGTTAGAGCTCTCATCTTCCACCACGTCTCCTGAGGTCTGCGGTCTTCCCTCGCTTATATTCGTCTTGTGCACAAACGACTGTCACACCTGCTACCACGAGATGCTCGCCGACTGCCACAGAGAGCTCCTCGTGTTGCTCCACCCATCATTAAAGTGTGGATGTATATTTAAATATTTAATAATCTTTATCCCATCAGTTCCTGTCGTGGTAATCTAAACGTGCTTCGGCCTGTCAGTCGTCTGCAGCCTCCTCTGACGGTGACGCTGCCATAACTCTGTGTCCTTGTTTATTTGGGGATGTATTGTATGCATGTCTTGCACCATTGTGCCATTTTTGCTCTATTCTTTTTGCAACTTCTATAAGTGTCATCATACAGCAAAGTACAATGAGATTTCGTCTGAGCTCTCCCATATAACGCACCAAATACAAAAATAAGACAAAGAAATAGAACAGTGGTTAACAAATGTATCAGACCGCCTGTCATAAAACACAGATATTTTAGAAATCTGTCAAAAACTTGTTTCAAATTAAACATTGTATTATTATTTATTAGGCAAATAACAAACTGGAACAACTAAATAGTCCTTATTCACATGTTTTAACCAGAAATCTTAATATCTAGTTTGACCTCCCTGATTGTTTTCATGGACTTTTCCACCGTCTCTTTTGTTATTGAGCTCCAAATAGTTCCCAGCTGTTCCCTCAGACTTGCTTTGGATTAAATGTGTGTGTGATCTATTTTTTAATCCAATAAATCCCAGATCTGTTCGATAGGATTCTAGTCTGGACTCTGACTTGTCCAGTCCATCAGTTCCTCTACTCCAGATTCCTTTTACATCATTTCAGATCCATCAGTCTGATTAAAGAGCTGCACATACTGGAGGATTAACCATCACAGAAATTAAAAAAAATACTTTGGTAATTAGCAATACTGTTAATTTAGGGCAGGGGAGGGAAACACCTTCTACTGGGTGGAGGTCTAATAAATTTGTTAAGCTCTGTATATGTGCACACAAGTACAAACATTAGTAAAAGTATAAAGGTATTTACAATATATACAGAGCAGTACTGAAAGCCAGACTGCTCCTCTGGGACAATACAGCTTCACTCTACTCCGTCTAAGGACCACATTCCCCATCAGCCCCTTCATCCCCTCTACTGTTGAACTGAGGAGAAAGAACATGCTGGAAGTGAGCGCTGGGCTTTGCACTCCTTCGTTTACTCACTCCGTCTCCTCCTTTTCCGTTTAAGCCTGTTTCACCTTTTTTTTTTTTTCCCCAATGACGTGTAATTCACTTTAATATGAATTCATCTGTCTGATACTTCAAAGATATTCACAGTCAATTCCGGTGAAAGGTTTTTAACCATCAAACTGCAGCAGGGACATGTTGAATTATTCCACTTCTTTAGCAGAATGTTTCATATTTGATTTGATTTGAGCAGCGAGAGAGAGCTGCAGAGAAGAGGAGGAGGAGGAGGAGGAGGAGGAGGAGGAGGAGGAGGAGCGAAATGTGGCAATTAGGAGCGACAAAAGAGAAGAACAATTAAAAATCACGATTAAAAACAGAGCAGGAGGTAACAGGGTGTGGTGCAAGTGAATCCAATAAAACACACACACACACACAGAAAGAGAGATTAGCTGCCTCTCTGTGAGGCTGATTGATAAAAGACGCGATGAACCCTGATCATTTAATCCCCCTCACACTCAGACATTAAAAGTACACAATAGCTGTTAATCCACTTCTACTCGCTCTGGGACTCTGTGTTACGTCTGTGTTTATCTACTCGGCTCGTACAGAAACGTTTTCAGTGTCCTCTGCAGGACGGACGGGGAGCGAGCTCACAGCGTTACATACATGAAGCGTCTGTGCGCCCTTTTCTTTCAGTAGCTGCAGGGGAGATAATGACAGAAGTAAACCTGGTTTGAGGAGCCTGTAATCTTTAATCTGGCTGTAATCCCCGACGCTGACATGACCGAAACCCGTGCCTTCGTCCAGCTGCTGAAAACTCACACAGGCTTTTATGTCTTCCAGGCTTTAAAAGCTCAAAGCTCGGCTCACTACTAGCACAGGGTGAGACCATATCACTGCCTGTACGCTTGTGAGTTAATCTAAAGATCTTCTAACTGATTTTAAAGAGCAGCCTCTGAGCTGAACTGTTGCTTGAGATCCTCAGATGGTTGCAGGCATTTCAGGATCCAGTCTCATCACTAAAGATAAGTTATGCCTGATTACTTTTTGTGGAAGAAGTACTCTCTAACAGTCCTCTATCTAATCAGGTACACTAAGTAACTACTAACTCTGGCTGTCAATAACAAGTACGATATTTCCCTCAGTGCAAGTATAAAGTAAAATACTCAAGTAAAGCACATGTAAAAGTACCTGAAAGTTGTAAACCAAAGTTGCACACTAGTTGATTAAATGTACTTGTCACCGCTGCCTGAATATGTCATCAAGTACTGAGGGATGGAGGGATGAAGACGGATGGAGAGAGGTGGTGGGAGGAGCAGAATTAGTGGAGAATTAGATGACTGGTAACTAATGCAGGAGAGGAAGAAGAGACAGACGACGGGTGAGCGGCAGGAAACCGAAAAGACTCGAACAAGATGGAAAGATGAGGAGGGTGATGGAGAGAAGGGAGGAGTGAGGGATGAAGGGAGGGATGGATGGAGCGAGAGGTGACTGATGGTGTATGAACAGCAGCTGCAGAGTCTCATACGCACCCTCGGTTTCTTCAGCAGTCTGGCAGTTACTGGACTCATTCATCTGCAGCTGAAGATACTTCAGGCTGTGATCGAGTGTGTGAGTGTGTGTGTGTGTGTGTGTGTGTGTGTGTGTGTGTGTGTGTGTGTGTGGACGCACATCTATCAGAACTGCTGGCCACTCAGAAGGAGAAACCAATATGATTCTCTGTTTTCACAAAATAATTACAGCAGCGTGTTGCTGTGGTGAATCACATGTTGTTTAAGTAGTAAAACAGCTTCTACAGACGGTGGCAGGAGAGAACCTGAAATCTACAGCGGACAATACTCACTGCTAGTGTCTGCAAGAGGCTGCAACAGTCACTATACCGATATACTGAAAGTGCAGCTAAATATGCTAACGGTGTTGGAACTGGTCCAGTAGATCACCTCAGCCAGCAGCCACCAAACGGGCTGCAATGGCTGCAACGTGATCCTTTGGGACAACTGCACCTGATCACAGTAGGTCCACTAAAAGAGCTTGTTTGATCCACTGACAGGCTCAGAGTGTTATTCTAAGTGTGTGACAGCATCATGGAAAGGATCCCTACAGAGAGAGACCTGGAAGATCCTTTTGGTTTAACCACAAACAGCACACACACCAGACTACATTCACTAAAACAGCGATTTTACCTGCTAGTTGCTGGTCTACTTCCGTCTTAATCAGCTTGTCTGTTTGTGTTGTTGTGTGATTTCTGTGTTTTACTCCATTAGTTCAGATTCAAATCAAGATTTGTGAAACACACAATAACCCAAACAAGCTGACTGATTGATGCCCCAGTAGACCAGCAGCTCCTCTGGGCTGTGAGATAAAATGACTGTTTTTGTCAATGGAGTTTGGTGGCTTTGAAGAGAGCGATATAACATCTGTATGTGGTTAAACACTTTATCCACTGACAGGCTCAGAGTGTTATTCTCAGTGTGTGACAGCATCATGGAAAGGATCCCTACAGAGAGAGACCTGGAAGATCCTTTTGGTTTAACCACAAACAGCACACACACCAGACTACATTCACTAAAACAGTTTTTCCATTTAACCTCATAGAATTTGTGGGGATACAGGGGTTTCAGTGTTCATGGATCAGACAGCCAAAGCAGTGGAACTGCCCTTTAACTGAACACTGAGTCCTCACATGAGGAAAAACAGAAGTGTGGAACAACAACAGCTCCTCATTTTGGAGGACTTTCCTGATCATCTGTGAGGACGTTTGGTCCGAACATGGCCTGCGTTCAGAGGAAGATCAATCTCATTTTGTTTTTCCTTAAAACAGGTGAAAACACATTTGTTAGTGACAGGATTCAGAGGTTCAGCCTCCAGACTCATCCAGGTTACAGGTGCACAGTAGATAGTGTGAGAGGGAAATTAAGCCTAAAAACTACTAACTACTATATTCACACCATAGCTGACGTGTCAGTTCCAAACTTATTATTTTCCACAAAGATCTCTCCCATTAGCAGGCTAGAAACACAAACGGTGGACGCTGACGTGGCGGCTCTCTGCACACACGCTGGCAGTCCCACCCGCTCGCCGTGACGCGCTCCATGATGCGGCTCTGAACGCCGTCACCACGTTATGAGCGGCTGCCTCACAGTGAGTGAAAGGCCAGCGCCTGCTGCGTCGGCGCGTGTGGTCGACACCGGCGGAAGACCACAGTAATGATCTGTCACACATTTCAGACTGAGGTGTCTAATACTTCACTTTTCAGTTGAACGCTACAAGCAGGACAGCTAATTGACATGATTGATTAGGTATTGATTGGGTGTAACACTGTTGAAATAGGGGGTTTTCCACCAAACATTGATCGTTGAGCCCGGAGGAATCAGCCGAGACAAAGCTTGTGTAACTTAGAACCTACTCGTACCGATTGTGTGCAGAGAAAGCAATACTGGGAGGTCAGAGGCTTTTATTTTTAGGGTTAGTGGGTTTGAGAGTTCTGCTGAATGATTTCCTTTAACACGGTTGAATCCATAAGTGTCTGGCTGTTCAATTCTGAGCAGCTACTCCTGCAGCCCGTCTTCAGCGAGGACGTAACGCTGCCGAGCGTAACGGAGGGGGGGGGAAGGAGACCGCTGAGCTCATTTTTGAATTTTTGAATTTTGAATAGGTGCAATTAACTCAGCTGGATGGCAAATACGTATACACATACACTCTTCCTGCACTCTGGAAGAACCGTGTTTCAAGCAGATGACTCTCTGTTATACAAATGATGCACATATTCACTGTCTGACACACGTTTGCATGCGTTGGGGAGGAGACAAGCGTCCTTTTAGTAACCGAGATATTTTCTTAAAGGGCAAGAATGACTGTATTGTCAGAGCGATGTGTGTCAGCTTGTGGCCAACTTCTACAGTAAAGTGTTTTTTTTTATACTGAGATTTAAGTCTTAAGACATTTTTCTATTCATGTGATGACGCACAAGGACTTCACATATATACTTTGTGATACGCTGCTACACTGAACACAAAGTAAAGTAAATTATCTTCAAAAAAAAAATCACAGAACATAATGACTCATTAAATAAAGTGGTAAATACATGAAACTAGGTGTCACAGCTGCAGTAAGTGGTACATTTAATAACAATTCATAGCAAATTAATCATTCGTTTTAAATATAAAAGCATGAAAAGCTACTGCTTCATTATAGCCATCCTCTCTTTATCACCGTGGATATATTGATCTTTATGCATATTATTAAATACTTTCTGCCGCCAGCTGAAATGTTATTGAACCTTTTTCACGTGACAAACCTCACACAGACGTCTGATTCTCGCTGCTGGTGAGACTTTATTAGTGACGATGGGAACTGAGAGCTACAGACAACAGGGAAGAAAGACAAATGGGCAGAATGTGATATCTGTGGAAAAGACAAAGAAGCAGAAACCCTGCTGGAAGGATGTCCCGTCCTAATCAGTCTCGCCGGCCGCTCCTGCCTTTTCATCCGGATAATGCACCTCCAATCCAAGGTGAAGACATCACCTCTGACGAACCCCGCACTCCCTGCCAGATTAATTTCTGCAGACTATCCCTTTAAGTGCCACTACCCCTCGGCATTAATCCCGCCTAAAATCATGAGATGGCATCTTCACCAAAAACCCCACAACAAACACAGCCATCAGTAAAAATCAAGGCCACTTATGTGAGACTGTGAGGAGTCAAGAGCGACGCCGGTGACTCCGAACGCCACATAAATCTCCAGCGTCCTTCAAGGCGCAGCGGAGAAGGAAAGGGCCGATGGCTTATTAAGGATCCGAGTGGCACTTTTGTTTCACACCGAATGTCGTTATTTGTATGTTTTGGAGGTTGCTAGCAGCAATGAGAACGTTTAAACGCACTCAGAAACCCTGTTGTTAAAGTGCTGCAGGTTTAAGTCAGCTGCTCTGACACGAGGCCGACAGCTCAAACAGCCGTCTGAGGCGATGAAAGTGAAGGTGAAACCCTCCTGCTCTCTACAATCATCTGTGAGTCGGCTGTAAGGAGGCAACTGAGTTCACGATTAGCACACAAATGACTGCAACATGGGATCACTTGCAGAAAATATGATTCAACTGCACAGAAAACCAGTTGAACAAGTGTGAAGGTCAACAGCGACTGTTTTGTAATACAAATCAGTTTCCAAAGCATCACTTTTATGATTGATTTTCTTCCTGCCAAGCAGTCACTTCATATGTAAATGCACTTGCGGAGAGTAAATGCACTTGAAACACATGACCCACACATTTACCATCACCTTTATTCTACACAGCAGCTGTTGCTGCGTTCAAGGACGCCCCATCATCTCAGTCACAACAACCAAGACACTCATCAGTTAATCATTCACTGTATATTAGAAAAGAAAGTCCCCTGAGCCCACAGCCGTGTCTTCAAAACCCTTGTTGTGTTTGTCAAACTGTCCAAAATCTAAAGATGTTCGGAAAAGCAACAAATACGGACATTTAAAAAGCAGGAACCAGAGAACGTACGGCATCCTCAGCTATAACCTACATTGAAACTGTTGGCATGTTATCAATGAACTTCCCCATATTCAAGTCTGCTTCTCGTGTGACGTGTCCAAATGTAATTGTCAATGCAAAAGCTTCCACAATCGTTGGAGCATCGGAGAACGGCCCACCAGGAAACGCTGGATTAAACAGTCCCAGCTTGTAACTGAATTGCCATGTAATGATAATGTAACTCTGACAAAAAAAGAAAAACATGAATAAATGCGCGCTGTGATGGATTATCCATCAAAAGCAAGTCTGATTTGAGTTTTTGCAAGTCAAATACTGTTTACACTTCAAGGCTTGTCAGCGCGCCAAGAGCTTCTGCCAAGACCGAGAATAAAAAAAACAAACTGAAGAAAGTCCGTCCAAAGAAAAGTAAAAAGTCCAACTGCATGTTAGTTTAAGATGTTTAACTGTTCAGCAAACTGAAAACAGAAAAAAGAAAAGAACCGTCCAGGTCCAGCAGGGGACCGCTCACATTAAATTAGTTAATATTTGCCATTTGACATTTTTCATCTCCTGCTCAGTTTCATATCTAACATTTTTTTCTTGTTTCCGAGCAATTAGGTTTTACTGTTAAACATTAGCAAATGGGGTCAGAAAAATCAATCTGAATAACACAGTGCAATGAAAAAATAGTGCCGCTTATAATGCTTAACACAACTGAAGGCCATAACTGGCAATCTACATAAATTATTCAAAATGCGTAAGATGAGTGAGGCACTTAACCTCTGCGTGGCACAGCAGGCAGAGGGCTGGCCAGACAGAGTGCAGGGGGAAATTTAGATTTCAGTTTTTTACTGATTATGCCGACAGAGTGGACAGAAATATATCTCTCTGTGTAGAGCTACACTGAGGACCTCTTTCATGCTTTCACCTACAAACAGTACTTCTAACTGCCAGAAACACCCATGTTTCTAGAAATGACTTCCACGATGGTGCACTCACAGGTAAGAGTAACTACACCCACTCCATGTTCATGACTGTTTTCACTGAGGGCCACATACAGAAAAACATCCAAAGGGCTGGGCCACTCACTAGAAGTGAGCTATATTGCTAATTTTAATCCACTAGAGGTGATGTATATCGCCTCACCTCTAGTGGATTAACCCTTTAACCTCCTCACCAAGAAAAAAGCAATGAAAAAATTTATTCTTTATATATTTTATTTCCTTGGGGCACTAATTACAAAAATCTATGTTTTCTTATGAACAGACCCCACATTTTTTGAAATATTGGCCTCTACCAAACGGTTGAGATGTCGTAAGTAAAACATGTTTTCAATAAGATATAGTGAGTCAAAATGTGCTCTACCATGTGGTTGAGCAGAAGGTTAAAGGGTTAAAGTTGCCAAAATCAATCAAATGGAGGTAAATTCTGCTTTATAACTGAACAACAACAACACCAGCACCAGCATCAGAGAGGGAAGCTTGAAACAGTCTGTGCTAGAGCCCTGGTGCTCGAATCAACAGTCTTACCTTCACTTTCTTGCCCCTCGGTGGACACCGTAGATTCCTTTGCGCTCCCCTGTCCCAGCTGGAGCTCCATCCATCGTACCTCCACACAGCTCGTCCCATTTAAGTCCCATCATGCCAACTGCACCTGGCCCAGCTTCAAAAACATCCTCACCCATCGTGGTGCTCTTTAGACTGCTAACATCAAGCAGCTCCTCCGTAACGTAAGTGATCTTCATTAGTTATTAGCTGTGCTCTCATCGCACACCGCGTCTCAAACTTTCTACACTCACTCGCTCTCTTACGTTTCCTTAATTCGGCCATCTTGGGTCACCTGTAGCACATTTCTTCTTCTATTACTCTTTTTATAGAGAAGCTGCCTCGTTCAAGACCGTTACTCCACCTAGTGGTGAGACTAAGAAGTACAACACAGTCCAGCGCAGGTTCCATGTGTGGGCCGTGTTCCAATACATTTTTAGAGTTTCCTGCGGGCCAATGAAAATTGGACCACGGGCCACAGTTGGCCCGCGGGCCGTAGTTTGGACACCCCTGGTCTAAAGGCTCCACCTCAGCTTCAGTGACCCTGGTGGGCTCTGAAGAACTCATGGTCATGGCTGCTGTCCTTCCCTCCCTCACACAACAAAAAGGAAAATGGTTGGTTGAGTGTATTTGAACAAAAGTAAGACAAACACTCCAGTTCCATACGCTGATGATCTGAGTGCATGTGTGCAATTTAGTAATCTGTGAGTAAAACCAGTAACTGTGTGCGTTTTAATGTGCGTGTGTGATGCATAATGGAGTGAAACTGCAGGAGAGAGCTTTGAAACAAGGCTAGACGAGACGTCACATCATGCTGAAAATGTATTCGCCTGCAACATCAAAAGGACAGAGAGAGAGACAGAGAGGGGGAGACGGTGTTAAGGCAGGGAGAGAGATCCCTCTCCTCACTGCTCCATCATGTATTCCCATCTTTTCATTTAATCATTCTTGTTTGTAAGTCTGACTCACAGTATCTCCTCTCTCTCTCTCTCTCTCTCCCACTCTTTCCATCCTTCCCTTCATACTTGCTCGCCCACACCCTCTTTCATGGTCCCCCGTACCTTCATCCATCTGTCTTCCTGCTGAGCTTCACCATACATCCATCTCCAGTAACAAGACTAAAGGCTAAATTCACTGAGGACGGGCGGATGCTGTATGTGGTGTGTGTGTGTGTGTGTGTGTGTGTGTGTGTAGAAACAGGACACATGAGTCCTTTCATCACTAAAACCACACACGGCTGAATAATATGCATGAGCATATGTATCATCCTCCACAGTGAGTAACTTATACCCTTCTGGAAAAAAAAGAAAAAGAAAGAGAAAGGAAAACAGTGGATGTCTAGAAGAAGTGACAGACGGAGGCTCTCTGCCCTTTAAATGATTCGTCACAAGCACGTTAACAGTTAACACCAGTACAGGGAGAATACGTCAACGAATACAATCAATACACACAACTAAAACAACATTACATAACAAATGTTTTTGTCGAGACATAACGTCCAAGTCAGAACCAGCTCTGGATACCAGGTGGTAGATGGTAGATGGTAGATACACCCACGTTCTCTCACCACACACTCATAGTTACAAACCAGACACGTCAAACTCAAGGCCTGCGTGATAATCTCATGTGACTAACACACCGATCAGCGGATCAATGCATCGTCAGTGCCTTTATAGCAACACTTCAGCTAAATAAACAGCTAAACTTTGAAAACAGGGACTTTCAAAGCAGGTGGGAGGAAGAGTTCTACCTTTGTTTGTCGATGTCGGAGGTTTGTGGAGCTGATGTAGCCGTAATTAAAGAATATAAATATAAGACGGCACTGTGAGACAAAACATGAGGAGAAGAACATAAACTAAAAAATTTTATTATTAAAAATGTATTTATTTATTCTATTGAGGAAAAGTTTGGCTGTTTAAATTCATATTTCTGAATAAAATATATATTATTATATCATATACTATAATAAAATCGTATCTTTTAGACTCTAAAAACTCCAACTAATAAAACCCTTGACTGTGACAGTGGTTTCTTACACTCACAGTTGGTGGTATCTTTAGAAAGCTTTTGAAATACCGAACACTCATTATGTGATCAAACATGGCTGCTGCCTATATGAAGCCAGTCGTGTCCAGCTGTTTCTAACTGCCCGGAGACCTGCAGGGCAAAGAGTCCACATTTAAATTGAATTAAATGGATGGTAGATAATTTGGATTTTGGTTGCTGGAGGCCACAACACACACACACACACACCCACACACACTCCAGTCCTTTCATTCGTAGATTTGATTAGTTGTTTATCGGTCCATCTGTCCGTCTCACACACACAGTTAGGAATCAAATGAAGCAGACCTCATAAACATTTACAACACGCACACACTGACAAAACATCCACATCCACACACTGGTTCTCCTCCTCAATCTGAATCAAGTAAACACCCACCAGCACACACACACACACAAATATGGATTTATGTCACTGCAGGCCCACATTTTTCAAATCTACACACACTTTCAGCTGCTACTGAGTACCACGGTCACACCACACAAACAGCAAAAACAAGATTTCATCGAGTCACAATGCAGAAGCCAGTGTGCAGTTTGTGCAGCGAGTGGCATTTTGATGTTCGATGCCTTTTCAAATAAGTTTATACAGCCAGACAGCGCGCTGGCCTGTTGCAAAGCCTTACACTCAACACACAAGAAGAAAAAACACTGCAGCAAAATGACAGGCTGCTCTCCCAAAAATATCACATCTCCTTCAAGAGAAAATCCACCCAAAACACACAAGTTCCAGTGCTGGATGTGCTCTCTGTGCATCATTTCAATGGATTTTTGTTTTTCCATATTTGTTGGGTTCTCGTTGCTGGACTATCAGCGCTCTGTACCCGCCAAAACTCCTCACATTTCCCCGCCAACGAGATGTTTACAATTGTACTGGACTCCAAATGATGGCTGCTTAGCTGCCAAATCACTGCAACACTCTTAAGAATGCTTCTACATGGCACCAGGAAGCGGTGCTGAGGGCTTCTTCCAATAACGGAGCCTCGGGAAGGCAGACATGCTCAGATCTACGTGGGACTTTATCGTCTGGAGGCATAGATCACATGTTGGAGGTCGACGCTGTGGTCATTCCAGGGGCCAATCAGTGAAATCTACACACAACAAACCATTTTGTGACCTAATACGTCTGCAAACCAGGTGTTTTAAAGGCATTACGTCACAGCAGGTACATGGACCACCATTGTTTGTTCAGTTTAGCTTCTCAAACAGCAAGCACCAAGCACGAGGACACCCCATCGTCCACTGGTCCTCATCGGGAAAGTCAGTGAGGCTTTGTTTTTTGAGATGTCTGATGTTGAGGACCCTCTGATTTCCAAATATGTCCAAAAGCTTGATTTATGGCTCTGAGCAGCACTAACACCCAAAGAGACAATATTCTACTTCAAAGTCTCTCTTCAAACCCTCCAGCAGGCATGTGGAGCATGTGGGCTGGTCAGAGATCACACAGAAGAACAAAGACCCAGAGGAAGTGTACTTCTTTCGGGGAAACCTTTTGGCATTGTTGGGCAGGACAACGAGACAGGAAAGCTAAGAGAGTTAGCCAAGAACGTACAGGTAAACATATCAGAGTCAGACTGACTTCTACATGCATGGGAGCAGGAAACAGATCAGACAGCAGTGCAACAGGATAAAAAGGGTCCAGTGCTCATTCCCTCATGTGGTTTTGTGCTAATGCGCCCACACTGAATCAGATGAGGCAGCTTCAGCACAAGTTTAAGCTTCTCCTCATGTTGCACCAGACTCCAGGCTGTTCACAGACTGTGCACTGTGTAAACCACATTTAGTCTGGACTGCCATAATGGTGCCCTGAGTGCCCTGAAGCTGGCTCTGTTAAGATCTTGACTTGCTGGACTGAGGACATTTTCCAAGTCACTGACCAGGCTTTTTGAAACAGATCCTGACTACATGAGCAGAAAGTGAGCAGAGGATCGTTCCACTGGATTTCCTCATTGCTCGCAGACACGTCAGCCTGTCCGACAAAAACACCCAAAAAAGCAGTGAAAAGGAGGTCAGTTAGCGGACTGTTCTTTGTTGACAGCACCCAGGGGATGTTACCACTGGATCTGGGTGCATTTTCTGGTTCAGAACCGTCAACATCGGTGTGACACGAAGCTTGTTTGGGTGTAAAAGCTCAGCCAGGCATCTTTGGAGTCCTTCACAGACGCTCAGTGTCACTTGACTTCTCTCTCTCTCTCTTCACACTTTGTTAGAAAAGTGCTGAGCAAACACCGCCGTACAAAGTCATAGGTTGACTTATTCACTTTATTTTTGAAGGACTTTTTGAAGCCAAACTCACTAATGGACTTTGCTGAGAATAAAAACGGCAACAAGAGCAGAGAGGGAGTGCATGCAAATCCAGCCGAAGGAACAATGAGTCTTAGGTGAACAACTTTTACATAAAACACCACTAAACAGTCTTCTTTCTTTCTTCAGCAGCCATTACTGATGTTACACATGAAGACAGGTACTAACGTTTGTTCCCACTTAGTCTGCCAGTTGTTTTTTTGATCAATCAGTCCATCGTAACATCCTCGAGCCCAGGGTGAGCTCACCAAATGACTTGGTTTGTGCAGCAGCTACTCCAAATATTCAAGTTATCATAATATATATATACACACGTCATTTTTGCTTGAAGAGGGACGTAAACAATTAGATGATAATAGTTCAACTGATTAATTGATTGTCTGATTGTTTCAACTCTGCTCTGTAGTCAGTCAAATCTTTCTGAATCCACTGATTCTTCTTACTGTACAGCAGGATGCTTTAGCAGGACAGCGCAGCTTAAACTGCTCCACCGAGACTCCAGGGACTTAAAGAAGGAGGAAAACCCAACTCCACATTTCAAAGTCTCTTTAAGGACCCTTTAGAGACTAGATAATGAATTTTTTGTTTCAGTTTCGCCATAAACTTTGAGAGAAAAGCTGAGTGATACAAGAAAACAGCTACCTGCAGTGAAATGTCGCCCACACAATGATGCATTTCACAGACCAGAGAGATCTGGACTGCTAACAAAGTGACAATAACACGTCATAATGCAGATTCTCATCTTCATGGCTTGGCAGCTGTTTCTGATCTCTTATACTAATAAAGCAGTGAATTGGGGGTAAAAAAAATTGCTTTAAAAATAACAAACAATGCTTGATATTTCTACAATAATTCACTGTAATCCTTTGTGGTGGTGACACCAACAGCCAGAGTGCCGCAGACAGAACTAAACTGTTCTGTGTGGATTTAAAGAGCTTCATTGGTTTTTTCATTCTTGAACAAAGCGTACACTGGCAGAATGAGAGCTGGCATGAGAGCAGAGCATATTTGAAATGACTGATATGAGCCAATATCTGCTCTGGCTGATGAAGACTTCACACTGAGAGTCCCAGATTCAATTGGTGCTTGTGTGTGTGTGTGTGTGTGTGTGTGTGTGTGTGTGTGTGTGTGTGTGTGTGTGTGTGTGTGTGTGTGTGTGTGTGTGTGTGTGTGTGTGTGTGTGTGTGTGTCCGGGGGGCTAATAAGTGTTATATTGTGCATTTGTGCTCATGTGTTTCAGTCCTCCTCCTCCTCCTCCTCCTCCCTCCATCCCCTCATCTTTCTACTACACATTAGGTTTCTTCACCTCTTGCATCTTCCTTCTCTTTGTCTCCACCTGTACCACCTTTCCTGTGTGTGTGTGTGTGTGTGTGTGTGTGTGTGTGTGTGTGTGTGTGTGTGTGTGTGTGTGTGTGTGTGTGTGTGTGTGTGTGTGTGTGTGTGTGTGTGTGTGTGTGATACAGTTTCCCTGTAAATGCAACTGTGTGTTTAAGCCTGTTTGTGTGTGTCTAGTTATGTGTCTAGTTAGTAGTGTATATCTGTAGAGGTGTGTGTGTGTGTGTGTGTGTGTGTGTGGCACCCACCCACCCACACACACACACACACACACACACAGACACGGGGGGGGGGGGGAGTCAAGCCTTCTCAGTGACCTGATTGGGCTAAAAGTGATGGCAGCACAACCGAAGATTTAATTAGTTCTTGTTGGCTTGTCCGTGCTTGTTCCTTTGATCAATTAGATCATCATCCACTCACACAGATTTCACACACACACACACACACACACACAGATCACACACACACACACACACAGTTATTCATGCTGTGTGTACCTGACAGAGTGAAAGAGATAAACGCAGCAGCTGCTTCTGAAGTCTCTTCTCTGTGGAGTCGAGTTGTGGAATCTCTGATCACTGGCAGCCTGTGTTATCCATGAGGGTGATTGTGTGCATGTTCGTGTGTGTGTGTGTTTGTGCATGGCGTATGTGTGTGTGTGTGTGTGTGTGTGTGTTAGCGTGTGTCAGACTTTGAAGTGTAGCCGGCTCCACTGGCGGGAGTCGTGCATCTCAGAAGCTGCATTCGAACATGTCAACAACCACATAAACACACTCATGAAGCAGATACTTATGTATGCTTGAACTCTAGATAGAAACACACACACACACACACACACACAAGCATGAAAATTAAGGGTGACAGACAGCCAGGGGAGCACAGCAGCTAGTGAGGAACAATGTTGGAGAGTCGGATAAAAGCCAGCTAGGAATTCGGAAGCAGTGCAAAACAAATTTCGTGAAAAATACAACCCCTCCGTTGTCGTCAGCGTGCAAATGAGAAGCTGTTTACTTCACAACAAACAGGGAGAAAGAAAGTTCAGACACCAGAAGAAGTTCAGACAGCGAGACGAGATCAAACACGCAGACAGACGGAGCGTGAGGGTTTAAGGCCGACGCAGAGTCTGGCGTTTGATGAAGGATCTATATTTGGACGTGGAGGTTGAGGAGGCAGTTGATCTCTTGGCTTCCTGGCTGGAGGTTTCTCCTCTTCATCAGCACAGAGGAGGACAGAGAGAAATGGGGGAGCGGAGTGCTTGTCATAGTTACAGCTAGAAGGTTAAAGCTGCACCTGCCAAGATTTGTGCTGGAGGTAGAAATCAGCAGCTGCTCCTCTCAGGACGTCTGGACAGTTTAGGGCACAGCCTGTGATTTATCGCTTGCTGCTCCAACCCTTCTGGTAAGAAGAAAAAGTTTTCAACACAGTAAGTCTAACTAAAAAACCAAGAGTTAGTCAGTGCTAAATATTAAAATCAATGTTATGTTATGGGATACACTGACACTTGGTGAAGTAATCAATAATGAAGCTCTACGGTGACGTCTCCTTCAGTGCCGTCACTACTGATCCTGGGATGCTTTGTTACGAGGTCGTGAATGATTGAGAAATGATTTGAGCTCCAAACAAATCATCATGTCGGCCTCCTTAACGAAACTGCGACATCCGTCTATAATCAATAAGTGTTTCATAAGAGATAAATGAGCGTTCGTCACAGCGATTGATTCAACATTCATTAATGAAGGTCCTCTTAAGAGTCAGAGTCTGGAAGAGGCTCAAGTGTGACACGAGTTTAGTTTTTCCAGACAAACATCTGAGGAGTTCAGATGGAATCAATCAGCTTCGTATTTACGTGTCTTCATTGATCTCATTGATTGATTCTGCCCTCTTCTCTGTATTTATATTAATTTAATGTGGTTATCTGATTTTTTTTTTTTTTTTAGTTTAAATTATACAACGAGGTGGATCAGAGTGGGAAATAAATTATGGATGTTGGAAACTGAGGGAGAGAGACTGAACAAAAGGAAGGAGGAGAGAAAATGAGAGCAGGCAGACATGAAGAAAGAGGAGCTAATAGTGTATCTGATCGCCTACATACACGACAACCAAACCACTAAAGGTGGAAACTGAATGTTTAAGGGGTGGATCACTGTCCGAGTCACTGCCAATCACTGCAGCAGTGCTTTAAAAACTACCAGGAGATCGATTTATGTGTCCTCTCTTAGGCAAAGACAAAATCCGGCTTCATCCGTCCCAAAAACCAAAAAACACAAAGCAGAAGCAGGAGAAAAACAAACATCTGCACCAGGCGCCCTCTCCATTAGTTATTTGATGCCCTGCGGAGTCTCCCCGAGTGCTGAAAAACAACTTCTATTTCTCCTTGAGCGGCGGATTACCACCTCGCTGGAATAAATCCTTCTTCCCTCTGCGGAGACAATGAGATTTAGAGCGAGTGGAGGCGACCTGCCGACACGCCGAGCCTTTAATTCTATTCAGGGGAGAAGATAGAGGATGCACTAATTCTGGGAGGTCTAACACACCTATCAGTGATTGAGGCTGACAGTGTGTGTGTGTGTGTGTGTGTGTGTGTGTGTGTGTGTGTGGGACCTCACCGTGTCTTCAGTGTGGACAACATGGGTGAAGACGGCGTGTGTTTCTTCACACTGTATCTAAACTACATGTAACTACATGTTTTAATAATAATCAGTGCCAACACAGAACTGTTTCAGCACTAATACTTCATTCACTGCCTCACTTTGTCAAATATAAACAGGTTTTTTCTATTAAAAAAAGGGCAAAAAAGAAGAAAAGAATAATTTTAAAAGTGGTCAAAACACATCTGTGATTCAAACCAAGAGGTATCATCACAGCTATCTCTTTAAACAGTGAATAAATTAAATCTTATTCTGGTTATGGCCACTCTGAATTGATAAGCAATAATGAAAGATGAATGAATGGATGGACTCTAACTGGTATACTGGCTGGTTTTAACTGGTCCAGTTCAGGTAGTGTAGTATTTACCACTGACTGATAACCAGAACACCTGGGGGGAAGCACATGGCTGAAGTCTGTGCTCCTCAGCTGCCTTAGAAAATCTCATGAAGATCACGGGTGGAGGCGAGGAGGATCTGGGAGGAAACTAAGCAGGCTTAAGTTATAACCAGAACTTTGGAGGATCCAGGTTTCCCCCTGAGCTGGGAAACCTTTTACAAAGACGATGCTCACAGATTGGAGAAAGTTCAACACTTGTGCTTCTTGGAAAAAGCCCAGAAATCAAATATCAAGCAAAGAGTCCTCGACGAAAGAGTTCTCCGAAGTTTTCTACTGTCTGCAGGTACACATTACCTGTCCAGATCCTGAGAGCACCTTCACTTTCTGTTTAAACCAGCTGCCAAAGAGATGCTCTGTAGCATTAGACCAGGGGGGCCACACTTTTAAAATGACCAGGTCAAAGTGATCCAACTACATTAAAGATGCTAAACATACATTTATTTCTATATATATACTGAGTATACTTTATATATTCAATATACACTACTCACAAAAAGTTAGGGATATTCAACTTTGAGGTGAAATTTATGGAAAATGTAAAAAGTTAATGCTACAGTGATATTATATCATGAAAGTAGGACATTTAAGTATCAGCATGCACTGGTGATTTCTTCATCTTAAACAATTTATTGAAAGAAAATCTACCAACAGTGGAGGGTAAACGAGGGTAAACGTAAAATTGGGACGTGGCCAAAGGACGTCCACTCCTCTCCTTTCTGTGACTCTTCCAGTCTCTGTATCACTGTTCCAACCTCCTGATGACACTCTGTGACCCTCTAAGCTCAGTGAACACCTCCGTCTGAGGACTTCCTGTTTGAAGCCTCCAGTGTTGAGGTGCCGCTGATCAACTGTTAGGTGTCGTCTTGGTCTCATGATGTCAGAATGTGAACAGCAGGATGAGGAGGACTGTTTAAATACCAATTCTAACTGAAGCAGGAAATGTATTGGTGGTGGTTCATCCTGAAATTTCACCTGAAAGCTGAATATCCCTAACTTTAGCGCATGTCCCACACAGTGTGTGTGTGTGAACGACGAACAAACAGTGGAGCCCCGTGGAGCCACCAGTTGCTCCGTCTCCCTGGAAACCGTTGTCTTATCAACCGCTAAGGAGAACATGTTTGTGTACACTAAGTGTGTGTGTGTGTGTGTGTCGGTCTGACTTCCTTCAGCCTGCAGAGTAACGTTACACGTTATTACAGGAGCCATTAGGAGATACTTAGAGCTGATGGACGTACAATTAAAGGTCAGTGAGAAGGGTAACAAGAGCTGATTCAGCAACTGGGTTCATAATGTCTGACAGATTTAGTTCACTAACACGACGTGTGACACAAATCAAAACCTAAAAAAGGGAGAAAAGGAGCAATAAGCTTGTTGTTCCTTTATGTCGTCTCCATGTTAGAAATATGCATCTTTCACTTTCTCACAAGAATTTATTTTAAAAATAAAACTGCACTGGTGTCAAACTGACACATCACATAAAGGAAATGTTCATATTGTTGGAATCGCTGCTTTTTTTTCTAGCTGTTCATCTGACTGGTTCACACCTCCACCAACGGTTGGTTTAAAAAAAAAAAAAAAGACTTGATTATATTACCCTTCCCACAATCCTCTGCAAAATGCCTATATTTGTCATCACAGTAGTTTTCAAAGGCCACGTCTCACCTGGAGTTAACGCCGCCGACTGTTTTATATGCATTCGTCCTTGACTTTTACGCTGCGATGTGGTCAGAAAGTGACGTGCTTCACAGTGCGTGTGCACCTCCAGGAACTAGATTATTATTCAGTGTGAAACAGCCACCAAAAGTGCTACAGCGCCAAAGTCAGGGAGGAAATTTAAATATTCGTTGTCTCCCACACAATCAGATCTGTCAGTCATCGTGTGTCTGACAGTTCAGAGGAGCACGGAGGGCTGAGGGGGTCATGACGGCCTGCTGAGGCTGACGGAGATGAGGACGCTGACAGGAGACACAATCATGAAGACAAATACTCATAATCACTCACAATAAGCAGAGCAGGCGGACTGCAGAGAGCACCTCAGGTGTTCTGTTACCTGACTAGCTCTTAGAGGGCGACTGCAAAATTATGATCATCAGAGGAGCGTGTGGAGCAAAACGCCCAAGTCCACTTGTGCTGATTTGACACATGAAAAGCTTTTGGAGTGGCAGCCACTCCGAGGTCCCCCCCACCCCTACTGCTCCTATTGCCAGTGTGTGACATGTATCCAGCGGGGGTCCAGTAAGAACCAGCCGTGGATCCAGGACCCTATTTTACCCCCCTGCAGGCTCCATCATGGCTGCATCTGCACATGCCACTCTGGGCCGTGTGTTTAAAGCAACATATAGAGTACATCTGTACCACTGACGGCCAAAGGGTGCAGTCACCACCGTGGTCTGATACCACCGTCACCACCGCCGTCTGATACCACCGTGGTCTGATACCACCATCACCACCGCCGTCTGATACCCGTCCTGTGCCGCTCTTTAGCACCAAATGTTGGTGCAAAGTTTGCAAAAATGTCCAGACAAGCAGAGAAACAACAAGAATCTAATCTAATTCCTGCTTTGACTTGTATGGATTGGAGTGTGAATTCATGCAGTGTGTGTGTGTGTGTGTGTGTGTGTGTGTGTGTGTGTGTGTGCCATCCCTTCTCATTCACTGCTGACAAACGGACAGATATGTGACATGACAGCCACTAATGGAAAAGTCTAGTGGTGTGACTTTCTCTCGTCTCTTTCCTTTTACACACAAAACAGGAAGCCTCACCTCTGCGCTCTCCACTTTTTGCCCCATCATCAGCCAACATCTGTCTGTCTGTCTATCTGTCTGTCTGTCTCCCTCTGCTTTGTGTTACATAATGGGGTCTTTGTGCAAACACACACCATTTAAAAACACCACCATGTCCCACACACACACACACACACACATCCTGCAGCCTCCAGTTCTCTGTTCTCCCCTCTTACATGATCAGGAAGTGGAGAAGCAGTCACCTGGATGTCAATGGGACGTGGCAGCAGAACCGTTTAGTAGCACTAATGGGTATGAAAACCTGTTTCAAGTGACAAACATATTGATAACGGACGGTGCAATACTCATCTGTAGTGGCATCAATACTCTGGAAGCATTATTTCACTGCAGAAACAATAAAATATAAATGTGTGGAAGTTTTTCCATCACTCAACTAAATTAATAAGCAGGCATAGCTGCTCAGAAACTAACTGCAACAGACAGATAAAGCACATAAACGCTATTACAGACAAATTACGTGCAACACAGCTTTATCACGGCGGACATTT
This sequence comes from Pempheris klunzingeri, assembly GCF_042242105.1. Taxonomy (NCBI): domain Eukaryota; kingdom Metazoa; phylum Chordata; class Actinopteri; order Acropomatiformes; family Pempheridae; genus Pempheris; species Pempheris klunzingeri. The sequence goes on from NC_092031.1 coordinate 1,555,451, forward strand.
TGACGTGTTACATGACGGCTGAATTCCATTTATCTCAGCAGGTTTCAGGACTTTGTATCGTACACGCTGGCTCACTGTCATGGCTTATATCTGCTGTATTTTCCACCATTTGAATCAAACACTGAGGTCTTCTTCTGCAGCCGCCATTTTGGACAAACAACAACAACACAAGGAGAAATCAGTCTGTCTGGTCTTTGTCCTGCTGCTGTGAGTGTAAAAAACGACAGAGCGTAAGGATGCATCTGCCAGTTCTGTTTTTGGCAGCACTCTTAAACTGCTTTTTTTTGTCATTAAAGCAGCTTTACTGCATGTTGTTAAGTGGAGAAGACTAATTTTCAGACTGAGGGCAGGTGGGCTGTCTGAAAAATGAAAAGAAGCTGAGAAGAAGAACTGAAATGATCTGAACATCACAGGTCTGGACCTGAGGACACTTCTGCATGTCTCTGTCAGCCAAAGATGGAGGAGGCATGCACGCTGGGCTGAAACTGTGTGTTTCTGTGCAGCCTCAGATAACATGAAGAGTGTTCTTGCATTCGGCTGGAGGCTGGTGGTATTTCCCAGCCCTGCACAGGCCTCGAGAGACGGCAAACAGATTGAAGGCATTCATGGAGTGTATAGTGTGTGCTGGTGTCGGTGCTCACAGACGGCGAATGTGTGGGGCTGTGGGACATTATATGAAATGTTTCAGTACGCCCACTGTGTGCCAGGGAGTGTGACTGAAACCCTGCGTAGTCGATCTGTGACTCATTAGTCATGTTAGTCTCCTCGTATGTTTGAACTGGAAGTGGAAGAACATGCAGTGTTTACCCCTGATCAACAGGAGAGTCACACACACAGGTCTCCAGTGTTTTATTACGTTTTCCTGAGATGACCTCACGACGAGCAGCACGACCAGCATCATGTCTAGCACTGTGAAAACTAAAAATAGACATCCAAAATGGCGACTTAAGCCTTTCGTCTAACACACAGTTATAAAACTAATTGCTGATTCTATAGCTACAGACAGCTGACACACTATCAGGGTCAAATAAATACAAATGCTTTTACACAAATGACCTCAAAAACATTGTTCGGCCTCTTCACCACGCTGCCGCTCTCTGTGAATCTACATACCAAGAGCTGGAATAATAGTAATCATATATTAAAGCGTAACCTTGTTGCCACCTCACCAGATTACTTCCTGCTTTACCGCGCAGAGACATGAATAAGTGTGAGCCTTTAACATCTGCAGCATGTGAGGGCAGCCAAGAGTATATGTGATTAACATGTGCTGGATGAAGCAATATCCATCCGCCCACATCAGGTCCAGTAAAGGTTAAGTCTATATGTGCTCAGCCTATTGTGGCCACATTATGCACATATCAAAAGCTCCGGAACAGCAAGTGAGTGGTCCTTGAGTTGAAGCCGGGCTGTCAGCTGCTATTTCCAGGATCGGGAATGAACTTTGACCCTCAGCTGTGATGATCGACTAATCGTTCAACACTTCTGGTTTCAGCTTCTCAAATATTAGGATTTGCATCTTTTCTCCAAAACAGAACAAAACTATTCACCGAGGGCATCGCCTTGGCAAGTCATGGACAGGCACACTTCACATCTTATAAACAGTGTGCATGTGATAAAAATGAATCCGTAGTTTTTAAATCGATAATGCAAATAATCCTGACCAAAACTTTAACCTATATAACTTTTGCTCCAAACCACTGAGCCAAAACTAACTTATTATTGGTTCTGTTCATGATTCAGATGAGCAGCACTATTAAAAAACTACTGGTGCATTAATTGTCGTTTCTCTTCATTGGAAATGAATAAAATAAGGGTTTTTTTTATGCATATCTGCATGATGAGACCAGAGGAAACAGAAAAAACATGTTTAGTTTGGGTGAACTGGCCCTTAAAGCCCAACAATGCCGCTGAGGCGGTGACCAACTCTTAATAAACTGTAAATAGAGTATACATGTTTTTTTATGATTCATAGTAATTCTTAGGAATATCCAAATGAGTGTCGGCAACCCAAAGTGTGCATGTCGTGCATATCAAGTCATGCTGAGATGGGGGGAGTGAAAGAGAGAGAGAGAGAGAGAAGAAGAGAGGAAGAATGTCTGAAAGGCCTACGCGTAAAAGTGGCTGCAGGAGGTTGGTTGGCTGGTCGCCTCTTTGCTTTGCTAATGAGCAGCTCATTTAAATGAAGCAAAGAGTTCCTGGAGCGAGAGAGACAGAAAGAAATCCGGTGGGAGAGGAAAGGGGGAGAGAGAGAGAAAGATGAGAGAGATCCATGTTGAAAGAGAAATTGAGAAGACCAGTAAGACAGAGTCACAGGGTGAAAGAAGGAGAGTGAGAGCACACACAGCCATCTGTGTGACCCTAATAATGCACTTGTTCACACTATCCACTGGGAAGCAGTGTCACATCTAGCATACGACGAGAAAACACAAGGAACCAGGACCTGGATTCACCGCAGTGATAATGTAAGCAGACCATTTTATCTGTGAAAAAATGGGAAAGAGTTTGGATTTGTCAGTGTATAAATTAACGGGACAAGAACAAGACCAGCGATGACATTAAGTGGCTTGAAGTGGAAGTTACTTTCCTCTGCTCTGCAGGCAGATTGTTTGTGGCAGTGCTCTGCTGAAATATGTGTGACAGAAAAACCTCCCAACAGGATGTTGGATCAACCAGTCCGTCAGCTTGCTCGAGGCACAGATCAGCGTCGGGCGCCGCGACCTGCAGTAACCAGGAACTGTGCTCGGGTTTGCAAAGACTTAAAACACGTCACAGCTTAATACAGCCACAACAACAGGAGAGCGGGTAAATCCCCTCGTCTCCATTCAGTCAGCAGACGGCAGAACTGTCTGTTCAGTCCCTTCCTACCAGGCAGCCGACCAGCCCAAAGCCACGGGTCATAAAAGCTACCTATCAACTGGGTAACTACTTCTTTCTGTGATGATGTCCATCAAACTGCTGTTTTCTGCTGATAAATCACCTGTCAAAAGAAACGGAACCACAAGTTAGTGAAAACTAAAACTACTGTGTGACTGAGCTACTTAACCCTCGTATGGTGTTCGGGTTTGTGAACCCAATTTCATCCGTTTTCATGAAACTCAGACTCATCAATATGAGCCAAGGCCAATGAGTTTGAGTTTGGAAAAATAATTAATCATATCATTTTGCTCTTGATAAAAGAATGAGAACTTCATACAAGGGTTAACTTTACTGGCCCCACACAGGCTTGAGCTACAGTATGCACATTCAAAGAAGAGGCCAGAGGTTTGTAGTTTCTGAAAAACTCAACTTGGAAGGGAGCGAGAGCCGAAGCTGAGAGAAAATGCGTCCATGCACAAGCCGGCTTAGTGTGGTAGAGTGTGGGGGGCCTGCTGGCAATGAGAAAGACAGACAGAATGATAAATGACAGACGGAGCCATGGTTTTGTCTTTTTGTCAGCAGGTGTCGCTGGTTGTTACAATGCACCAGAGAAAACATGTTTTAATTCCCTTTCTTTTCTGCATGTCTGTGTGTGTGTGTGTGTGTGTGTGTGTGTTATCTTGGTGTAATGATTGTTAGCGCTGCAGTCTCTTGGCTCTTGGTCTTTTCTATGCGTTGGCGATGCCGGTTTATTACTCCGTGTCACCGCAGTGTAAAAGCCACTTGGAATAAATGACTCCTATATTGTATAGCATTGTATGGCACTAACACTCCTGCTCTTCCAAAGGCTTCCAGCAACAGTGATTCATGAAAGTTCACCTCTACTGTTTGCTCCCACTGCCTCTGAGAGGTTAATAAATCAGGAGAAGCATGGGAAGACGAGGACCGCACCCTCCGAGCCTTGCTGAGGTGATGACTCCATCTAGCTGATAATTGCACAGTTTAACCGGCGGGGCATGTTCTGGATAATTGGAATCGCTTGCCTGCTAAGCGGCAGCAGCTAAGCAGCACGGTAATTCTTGCAATGTATTCTTCAAGGTGTAATCACTTTCATCTCATTTTCTGAGGTGAGCATGCCGGCTTGTTGTTCTCACAGAGGATCGTGTAAACACAAATGAATGTGCCTTGGGCCAAAACTGGGATGACACATTGGTTTATCTTCTCCAGATCGGATTATCCCGTCTGCCGGCTCCAGCTCTGATTCCTGTGAGTCATTAAAACCGCAGATTTCAGAAGTCACACTTATTTATACCAAGAAAAATGCACTGTGCATGCACGGTGTTGTTGCAGAAGACATCCAGGAGTAAAGTCGGGTCAGGCAGGCACTAACAGTACAGAAGAACATGTGCTTCACCAAGTCACGTCCCTTTACTGAGTTTTATCTGACTAATAAAAGGTAAAGAGCTCACTTCTATGGCCCAGTGAACGTAAAACATTTGTAAAAATATATTATGGAGCCAGAGGAGAAAAAAAAATCAGAGAATTTTAGATGAAAAAGATTAAAGTTATAAATATACAAGACAAGAAAACAGAATCTGATGAGCGAGAAGAACACACAGCAGGCAGCGGCGTCCGTGGTGTCTGACGTTGATCCAATTTACTGTAACACTTCTGAGAAGTTAATCTAGACTTAGACTGTTCTTTATTGAACCCCCATAGGGAGGAATTCAACATGTTACAGCAGCAACAAGTAATAGAAAAGAAGAAAGAAGAAAGAAAACAGTAGAAAATAAGCCATAGTAAATAAATATATGTTGTAATGATGACTAAATATTTACACTGTGGACATAAATGTATGGACAGGAATCTGAAATTAATGGAATGATATGAGTGAAAAACAGTGTGTCTGACATTTTGTTTCCCTGACTTTGAGTTCGCCCCCTCCTCTGGCTGCTCTGGGGACGTTTTAGTTTTAGTTTTGTGGTTGTTTTCCACCTATAACGGCCCTAATACACCACTGTAACACCTCCCTTAACAGAAACTCTGCTGACAACATAGAAATAAACATCCTGACATTAAGGGCAGAACTTCATCCTTCATGTCTCACACATTCAGCCGTAACTGTGTAATGAAAAATAAGTTCTCCCCATTTCCAAAGTCTGGTGTATTGTGATGGAAGTGAGATGACTGCTGGAACCTTCTTTCCCTCAACCGTCCTCATTTACTTCAGTTACTGACTTCATGCGTGCAGTGAACCCCCAAAGGAGTCTGAACTTGTTGCATTAGACGTGTGTGGGCGGAGAGAGCGCCGTAATAACACTTTAAAAAAATCCAACTAGACGTCTTATACACAAAACCCCAGCTGCATGTCATCCTGGTCGACTTGGCGCTCATGTGTCTTTAGAAATTGGTCTCTTTGTTTCCACTTCTTTGAAGGCCTCGAACGTCTCACTCTTTGATTCTGCTAGACTGACACCAAAGCCCGATGTTCACATTGACGCTTCTGATTGCTGCAACTTTCTCTGCTGTCAAACTCTGCTAAAGCTTCCGGAAAGCATCTGGGACATGACGTCACCGTGTCTAAATCTGTCCAGTTTCTCAAAAGGAAGTTTTGCACAGCTGTAAGTTTAAGCAGGGCAAGAAAATCATCTTGCCAGCTGAAGAATCTTTGATCAACTCCCAAAAAGCAGCTGCAGTTCGACTATCATCTGACATGTTATTGTTAGTTCCCAACGGTGCAGCAGAGACCATTAGTCAGTTCTGATCAAGCTTCTCAAAGGTGAGGATTTGATGCTTTTCTCGGTTTTTTTTTGGTTGTGATTTACTATTTTGCTGCTGTTCATTGACTGGTCAACACCGTAATCCAGGGATGTCAAACTCATCTTAGCTCAGGGGCCACATGCAGCCCAGTCTGAGCTCCAGCGGGTCGGACCAGTAAAATCACAGCATAATAACCTCTAAATAACGACAACGCCACATTTTTCCCTTTGTTTTAGTGCAAAAAAGTACAAGTACATTCTGAACGACCTGAAATTTGTCCTCTCTGTAATTTTTACACTTTGCAAGGTCATCCCGTGGGCCAGATTGGACCCTCTAGCGGGCCGGTTTTGGCCCGTGGGCCGTAAGTTTGACACCCCTGCTGTCATATGTAGATTAATTGATCATTAAAATAACCATAACAAGACCGGTTAAACTTGCAGTTACTCTCTGCTTACTAACCTGTCCAGTCCAGTCACTGGGTTTTCAGGCTCTTCTGTAGCTGCATTTCTAGTATTGATAAAAAATAATCTGTTGAAGGTTGTGTACAATGTGACAAGCAGCAGATTTTGCTGATTTTATTCCATCAATCAAACAGATTGATGAGGGAACGCTCACTTTCTGATTTTAACCAGCTGGAGGGCTACGAGCTGATTGGCTGTTGAAACGTGTCTTAAAGCCGAGTCACCACTTTACTAAACTTCTCCACACAATTATGGTTTTAAATACTTGGTTTTTAGAGCTTCCTATTTATTCTATTCAATGAGAAAAATGCCACCAGTTTCTTTATATGCTGTCGTGTCAAAGCTTTTATTTTGAAAACAAATCCTTTAAAACTTGGCTACAATTTCAGTTTTCTTGGGACTAGTGAAGCAAAACACAATCAGAGGTCAGATCTTACTTTTAGACATAAGAATAGATCATTGGAAGGTCTGCCACTGTAGTGAATGTATAATCCTCGCTTTGCTGTGATCAATTATTCTTTTATTGAACAATGACGGATCTGCTGAGGCTCGTATCAGTTTGCCACATTGGTTACCTACCCAAGAACCAGGAAACCAGGAAATTACCTCACATCTCACTGATCTATCCATCCAGCAGGAACCTTTTCTAATCTCTGGCTGCAAACCAAAAAAAAAATGTATGATATCACAATAGGGACAGAGATCTGCTTTTCAAAAACCAAACCATCAAACACACTCCTCCTTATCTCCAAACTCTAACAAGATGAATGCTGAAGTGAAAGTAGAAGTTGAATCGATTTGCGAAGCCCCCCTCCCCTCCCCTCCTCTCCTCTCCCCACACAACGCCAACACCAGCTCAAACCCCCCTCTGCAGTTTCAAATCCAGATGCTTGAGGAATCGCAGCAAACCACTCTGTAAATCTTATTTGTCATGTTAGTGCCAGAGCAGATCTGTTAGAGGCATCTTGGGTCTGATCCATTTCCCCCCCGTGAAGCCATTTGCTCCTCCCGGGAAGCAGCAGAGCGTCTCATCACCATGGCGGTCTGCTATCCAGCTAAATTAATAACGTGTTTCTGTTTGAATCAAAAAATAATCCTCCTGGGAGGCAGAGAAATAACCAGCAATATCTAAAACACCACAGCAGTTCTCAATGAAATGTGGCTTCCATGAAATCCTGATATTATGTAGTTCGCTGCATTCAACACATGCATGAAATCCAACAGACAAGTTCACGCAGATTGAAATTACACACATATATGTTTGTGAGTTTATTGTTTGCCTATATAGGAGTCACACCAATCTTTTTCCACAGATATGCTCGTTGAATATTTATCAATTGTTTCTTTCAGAGACTATGTGCAGAGCAAACAAAAGGGAGTCTGTTAAATGAAGAACAGGAAGCTGATATACATTTACTGATGCATTCGACTCGCTTGTTTTTGTGGTCATTTTGGAGAACAGCCTCACCTTTTCAGGGTTCCTTACTTCCAGCCGTCTGACTGCTGCACAGTCTCTAAACACCACCACACTGACTCTAGCGGCCCTCCCATGCCTTTCACTGCCTACAGAGATTATTTGCCACTTGGGTGACTGCCGCTTTAAATAAGGTAATTGTGGTTTTGAATCTGGGTTGTTAACATTTTGAGCTGCCTCTGGCTATCGCAGTAATAAACCTAATTGTCCCTGCTGTGGAAATTTGGCAAAAATAAAACCCCTTTAATTATATCAAGTGTTGAGACGCTGTGTGTGTGTGTGTGTGTGTGTGTGTGTGTGTGTGTGAGGTGAGGACAATCTGCTGCTTTCCAGAGAGCCACGCCAGATCAATCCAGTCCTTGTCTGGCAGTGTCTCACTTTCCTCACCCCTGGACGAACTCCTGGACCCTTCATTTCTCTACGTTCTCTGTCACTGGTGACTTTAAAAACACAGAGAGCAACATTTATGTCCCCCAATCAGAAATGGCAAGCAGATGGCCCGCTGCTTGATCTATCGTATCACCGAAGCTCCTACTGCTGTCAGTCCAGCTTCACTTAGCCATGATGAAGAGGAAATATGGGCCCATTGCAGATCTTGCAGCCTCACAGCATTTTGATGTAAATTCCCCACGTATGAGTGACTCGGGCAGTTTAGGACAGGCCGTTATGGCCGCTGGTATTGACAGAAGAGGATTTATGGGGCAGTAGATATTAGACTAAACTGTAGTCAATGACAGGAGACATGCAAGAAGAGCTGGGAGCAGAATAAACAGCTCAGGGAGAGGTCACCTCCGTCGATTAACACCACATCTGCACAATAGGCGGCATGAAGGCACATTCACGGTGAGCCATCTTGAAAAGGTGGGATGTGTAACACTGTAAATTCAGAAGGAATCGGTATCTATGGAGCACCAAGTCTTTTCAAACTGGAGACATAAAAGATGGATTCATCAAAAAAGAGAAAAGGCAGGTTTATAATGCACCACATTAACTTCAGGGAGACGATATTCTACTAGTTTGCATTTGTATTAAAGGTTAACTTAATTCAATCTGAGCCTCCCAACCAGTTGATATTTGGTCTATTTTCTCTTTCCCACCTACTAAAGTATTTGGAGAAGATCTTTTTTCTTTTTAAATCAATTAACCCATCAGTCGTCAGATTTTTCAGACAATATTCTTCTAATTGGTTCAGAGCGCTCCACAGGAACTAACAACGCTGACTAAAGTGCAGAATCTGGAGTATGAGCTTGGTAGCTGAATTAGCAGCCATGTCAAATAAAGACCCAGAATGAATTCCTAGGGAGCTACGTGGAGAGAGAGGAGGAGGCAGGCAGGCAGGTTTGATTGAGCAGAAGAAGAAAGCAGGAGAGAGGTAGACGAAAAGAAGTTCAGTCAAAGTCTGAAACACAAAGTGACAGGATGAGACTTAGCTTGGGGGAGACAGGGAGTGGGCGAGAGACCTTTTTCCTCCCTTCGCTCACTCTCTCCTCTGGCAAAAAGTCGAGCGAGCTCAGATGTGTGACAAACCCTCCCTTCCCTTCCCTTCTGGCAATTCCCCGCGGATTAATAACAAGCAGAGAGCTGAAGGAGTAAAAGCCTCCATCACAGAAAAACAGATGGCACTTTGAATTGAAGATAATTTAGCTGTTATTATATTGTGCCGTCGATAAACTACAAAAACGCAGCTAATGGTGAATAATTACTGTGAAAGAAGAGCAAAGAATACTAATAAGGCAATTTTCTGTGTTTCTCCAGAAGATCTACCTCGACTGCTCTCCGATGTTCCCGTTGACAAAACTAACTGCTTAAAGTGGCTCGGTTCACTTTGATAGACTTCATTTCCATAAATGTGATGTGAGCCTCTGTAAACGTGCCACCTTCTCTTACAAAATGATCACTGGAATCAAAGCAGGGCCCGTTACAGGTTATTAGAGGATTTACGGGCCATTTTAAGACCTTTGCTTACAAGCCTGTTATGGTTTCAGCGAGAAAACACATCTACGGTTATGAAATATTGACTTATGAATTTAAAGTGGACGCCCACTAAGAACACGCCACATAAAGCCTTTTGACACGGCGCCAACATCTCCACTGACAGTAAATAAATTGCTCCGCTGCAGTTTGAACGTCTCTGTTGCACGACAGATTATCACCAGTGGTATTAACATGGGTTTAAAAAGGGATTTATCAAGAGACAGAAAGGAACACTGAAGATAACCATCAGCTGGATCAAAAGACCCTCACAAAGGGTCTGAAGTGATACCATCATCTAACACTTGGTTATCTTCCTCTTTTCCCCAGAGGACGACTCAGATTTAAAAGTTAAAGTGTTGGTTTTTTTATTTAAGGGGCCTGAATACAGAACACATACGGTGTTTCAACACGTTACAGAAGCGTCATTTCCTCTCATCTAATTTCCTGATTTGACCTCGTTTGAGCTGCTTCTCCACAAGAACCTTCCCGTCAGTCATCACAGGTGATACTGCAATCCCCTCCCACGCAAACATACATAATTCACACACATACGCTACAAACGGGACAAGACAGAGACGACGCACAGGGCTGCTAAACACCGATGAATGCTGGGTGTTTGTGCGGCTCCACTTTGATATCGTGCTTTCAGTACTGGAGCATTTCATTCATGTTTTCCATTCTTGAAGTGTGTGTGTGTGCTTGATTTGTTTTTCCCTGTCGGGCCTGTGTCTTCTGAAACAGACACTACATGCATCGATGTCTTGATATAAAGATAATATGTACAGAGATTCAGGATGTGTACACTTGATTTCAGGGCTTGTGACGTCCCCCCACCATCCCCTATCCTTACCATTTTCAAAATGCATGGACAGAAAGACGGAGTGATAAGAAAAGAGAGGACAGAGAGACGGCTGTAGGCAAATTTAAAACCATGAAAAAGTAGTTCAGAGTGGCACCTACAGTAGCAGTCAGCAAAACTCAGATCACCGACTGCAGCCGCTAAACACACTCAAGTGGAACTCTGGAGCTGGAGCTGGAGCTCGGCCTGGGGCTTCGTCTCCGTGTCCTGGTGGATACCTTTCATCCTTCCTTATCTGGCTTTCCTTTCCTTTCCTTTCCATCCTTCACGTCCCCTCTGACCCTCGATACGCGTCGTATACGAGACGGCCCAGTTCGACTCCTCCTCCTGGACGAGTTCCTTCAGTGGAAACTACATTTGGAAGTGTTCAAATTAACTGCTCGCAGATGGGGGAGGTGAAGAGTCGGGACGCTTAACCCCAACAAATTAGTGGTTGTAGTGAAGTGTGTGAAATTTTATCTGAAAACACTTTGAGCTGCATTTTACGGTGCTGTACAGTCTGAGTGTATTACCACCACGGGTTACAGAAAGGGCTTTAAAAAAAAGAGCACTGACAGTATTTAGGCCAAATCAAACCCCCACATGCTGCATCACTGACATCTAACAGCAGCAAAAGATCAGAGAGTGAAGTGATTACGGGCGGCGGTGAGGAGCAGAAAATAGCAAACATCAGACAAAGATCACAGAGCCAATTGACAGTTCAGATTAGCGGCATTAGAGCAAGAACAAAGTCTTTTTTATTTATTTTTTTAGATCCTTATTTATCAGGAACAAGATGCAATCGACAGAAAGTCACAGCCGCTGCTGCAGACGTTCGGGGGGAAGGCGTCTTTAGAGGAGATGCTGCTGAAGACTACAGGAACCTCACGTCAGGTGGGAAACAAGAGTAAATGTACATGTGCTTAAATATGATGATGTTTAAAAGGAAATAGAAGAAGACACTGTAGACTTGGGGGGAGTAAACACCCCCCGCATTTTGATAACTGCTATTTTTAAACATTTAAGGTAGTCTGGGTCAAATTTACTTGTATTTGGCCGTGTCGTTTGTAGTATGGGAGTTAAAAACTACACTCCCCGTCCTCACTGAAGCTGCTCTCCATCACTAGCCATGCACCCCCACTTTTAAAAAGAAACCAGTTCCTCCAAGCTGCCATTGTGCATCACATTCATTTTTTTAAAACTATGTGAGCATGAGATGCACAGGTATCAGTAAGTGACGACGTAAAAGGACACAACTGGGCAAACATCTGCATGTACTGGAGCTCTGTGGCCAAAACGCTCGTCCCAAACTCTGTCCAACTCCCTGTCAGACAGCAGAATTAAAACCATTTGCATTTTTACGCAGTGTCATTGAAATTTAACACACACTCACACCACACACACGTCTGATCCTGATCAGTACTGGCTGTGTGTAAACCTGCTGCTGTGGGACAGATGAGGCCAATTTGTTTGCTGGGATCCGACAACAGGAGCCGTCACTCAAACAGAAACAGACAGGGAAACAACACACACACACACACACACACACACACACACACACACACACACACACACACACACACACACACACACACACACACACACAGAGACCATAGCAAGCTGTTCAGCATGTAACAAGCATTATAACTTAACTGTCATCCTCTCTGTCAGAGGATGAGATAAGAGCTGAAAAAATGTACGCAAATTTAATCATCTCCGCCCACACAAGCGTGTGTGTGTGTGTTTGAGTGTGTGTGTGTGTGTGTTTCCTGCTGAGCTTGTGCCTCACTGTGTGTCTGTGCATCAGTATAACACTGGCCTCTAAACAGTCTGGCCTAAATGAGGTCTCAGGTCCAGATCTTGGAGTCCAGGTTTGTTTTGCAGCCGTATAAACTTCAGACGGACTCCCAGAGGACCTGAGAACACATGCTGCACCTTAAAAACACTCCTAAAGTAGGAGTCTCCAAACAACACATAACAATTAAAAAGGGATTTATTTGAAATGTGTGAAGAGGTCATGTACTGTAAACGGTGCATCACTGCATTCAAAGTCAGTGTGATTAATTTATATAGTGATGAACAGGAGTGTGTCTCTCACATTGCCTGAAGACAAACATAGAGAATAACACGACCTTTATGAATATAAGAAAATACTGCAAGCCACAAATAATCAGTACAACAAAACACCTTATAGAAAAATACTGTCAGGAACTGAAATAAACACAAAGAGGAACCAAACAGGCAGAAAATCAAAAAAGAAATAAGACGACAAAAGTAGAGACGTGCAGAGAAAGCCAAAAAGTAGAGTGAAAATGAAAGCAATTAAGAAAACCCAGAGGACAGGAAGCTGTGAAGGAAAGACGGAGAGAAGATGGGAAAACAGGAATAAAGTGAAAGGAATCACGTTGCACCAACGACTTCCTGCGCCGAGTCATTTCTCCTCTCATTATGCAGTAATTGAGCCGAGCCGGACAGGATCATAATAAGACAATTAGCCTAATTTGTTTGAATTGAAAAGCCAATTAAGGAATAAGTGAGCAGTGTTGAAAAGTTCATCAGATTATATCCGTATTACAATCCAGCGGGTCAGGGCCTCTGGGCTGCTGAACCAAACCGCACCACTGGAAAACAAACACGGGATAACGGATGTCTTTATTGAAAATTCAGCGGGTACGTGTTAAAAGGATTAGAGTTGGTGGAGAAACAGCTCTCTGTCTTAGCCCCTTTGTTGAAAACTCGAGGCATGTAATCCGAGCGGATTGGTTTGACAGATGGTTTCAGTGAGATTTTCCTTCGGAGGCTGAAGTGTTGCATATCAGCCTGCCTGCGTGGATGAGGAGCTACTCCTATCTGAATAAACAGCCTCGATTGTGACAAAGGAATCTCTGTTGTGAGGAGAAGTGTAAGGAAGCACCACTGAGCAGTCACCAGTTATACTGGCTGTGTTGTTCAGATGAGCTCTTTTCAAGCAGCAGGTTCATGTGTGGGGTTGGAAAGAGAGCTGGATGTGGTTTCCATTTCATTTGAGCCTCATTTGAGTCGGTTTTTGTCTGCTTTTCATTTCATCTTATTTTTGTTGTGCATAATTTGGTATTTTTCAAACCTGAGTCCTGTTTCTACATATTTTGGTGTCTAAATGACTGATAGTAGATCACCAAAAACAGCACCTTGTTGCTGGTCTATTGCTGCCTTCACTGGTTAGTTAGTTTGTGTTACTGTGTGACTTTGGCATCTTAATAAAGGCTCAGAACGTATCCAAGCTTCAACGTCGCACAAAGTCCTGTGTCCTGTGAGCTAAAATCCCTGTTTTAGTGAATGTAGTCTGGTGTGTGTGCTGTTTGTGGTTAAACCAAAAGGATCTTCCAGATCTCTCTCTGTAGGGATCCTTTCCCTCAAAGACACCAGACTCCATTAGCAAAAACAGTAATTCTACCATTGTAGTTGCTGGTGTATCGCTGTGTCCCTCAGTTAGTTTTGTTGGTGTTATTGTGTTACACAAATTTTTGTTTTGGATCTGAATTAACCCTTTAAAACACCAAAGTCACACAATAACACAGACAGACTGACTGATGGAGGCAGCAGCTCCTGTGTCCTGTTCTCTAAAATCCCTGTTTTAGTGAATGTAGTCTGGTGTGTGTGCTGTTTGTGGTTAAACCAAAAGGATCTTCCAGGTCTCTCTCTGTAGGGATCCTTTCCATGATGCTGTCACACACTTAGAATAACACTCTGAGCCTGTCAGTGGATCAAACAAGCTCTTTTAGTGGACCTACTGTGATCAGGTGCAGTTGTCCCAAAGGATCACGTTGCAGCCATTGCAGCCCGTTTGGTGGCTGCTGGCTGAGGTGATCTACTGGACCAGTTCCAACACTTATCCTTTACTACACATTATTATATCTTCTACTGTCACAGGACAGTAAATGGTTTAATTTTAACTGACAGAAGAGTAAAACCTTCTCATTTTCAAAGGTTTTTTTTATTTTTATTAAGTTTAAGTCTTATTCTCGTAGGAAATCTTCCAGCAATGTTTTATCACCTTTGTCCTTTTTTGTTATTTATTGGTTTACCTTTTTTTCCAATTATGGAGTGGAGACTTTCTATATGAAACACATGTACATCTATCCATCACATGTGTAACGTATACTCAGGAGAACCCAAGCAAAGCCAAATAAAATCCTATTATTTTCATTAGAAAATAATTTTCTAAGCGTTTAAACCTCCTATGATCCCTCCTCCCCACCACACAGTCAGAAATGTCTGATAAAATCTCTAGGGCTGCCATCACTGTGTGAGGATCCATCATTTGGTCTGTTAAGATGTCACAGAAGAGAGACAAACACCAATCACAGTTTCCCCCGGGTCAAAGGTGACATCTTCACGTTGCTCGTTTTGTCGGACGAACCCCAAAATATTCAGTTAGAAATGACGGACAAACAGAAAAGCAGTAAACATCAGTGTCATGAGTCTTTGTCAGGTTAGGAGGAGGAGCACAAAGAGTCAGCGGGCATGTGGAAACACTAAAAAACCAAAAGCTGAGCTGTTAATTTTTCACAGCCATGCCAACACACACACACACACACACACACACACACACACACACACACACACACACACACACACACGGCAGGGTGTGAATCCCTCTCTCATTACCCATAATCCATGACAGCCCGGGCTGTCACTGGAGCCTCTGAGGACCGAGCTCATGGGAGCTCTGAGAAAAGGTCAGGGCAAGCAAGAAACCAGCTGGGCCATAATCGAGACACACACTCTCTCTCACACACACACACACACACACACACACACACACACACACACAAAAAGTCATCTAACCAACCTTGCACCAAGATGTATTGATCACACATTCTTCAAACCACACACACACTTGCCCCCTTCTTTTTCACACCGTCTCTCCCTCTCTCACCCCTCTCCTCCTCCATTTTTCTCTCTCTCTCTCTCTCTCTCCATCTCTTCGTGCATCGCCCTCTCTCACTCCTTCTCCCTTTCCCTCCCGCCTGTCATCACTATCCCATCACTTCTGCTATCTCGACTTTCTCTCTCTCTCTCCGTCTTCCACTATTTCTGTCCGTCTCTCTGCCTCCATTCGCTCTCTACCGTCTCTTTATCTAAAAAGAATAATTTGAGTCACAGGCCACCTCCACCGACTTCCTGAAACATTCATTTACTTTAATGTGCAGGGAAAACTGCCACGATGAAAGATTTACAGCAGCGAAAGTGTAGCAGAGAGATGAAAGTTTACCAGAGTGTGTGTGGAGTTATTCCTCATTCCTCAGTCTTCATCACACTGTACTATTATACTTCTACTTTATTATACTAAAACTACATTATTAGGATTGACAGGTGAATCTGGGCTGCACAGAAACATCCCAGCGATGAGCAACAAACAGTTAACAATCAGCAGGAATCAAGAAAACCTGAATTTTCCTGGAACTCCATGCGGGTTTGCAGTCATGTAGCACTGCTAATGAACAAATCCAAAGCCGACAGGTGTGCTTTAACATTATCTCTCCGCCTGACTTTAATCAATGTAATTTCCTGCACACACCTCAAGCAGAGCTGCTAATGAGGGGCTCAATGAGCCATGTGGAAACGCTTTTATTTACATCCATGACAGAAGTGTCACAAGTCAACTGGTTATCACTTCCCCCGAGCCGCTGCTCGCTAACGTGATCTTCACCCGACGGCACCCAGAGTCAAAATGTGTTATCACTTTAATGAGTTTTCTGCTTATTAGGCTAAATCAGGCTCTATCGGAGACAGACATGCAGCCTGAGGGAATGGAGTTTATACAGTCACACTACAAATAGGAATATCCACCCATCCTGAAACAGCTTTCACCTCAACACCCGTGCAGACACCAGGAGTCTTGCCAGTGATTGTGCAGTTTGTTGTGAGGACAAACAGCCTGTTCTCATTCCCATCAACGGCGTCAAATACTGCCGATTCGTCACCCCGTCTGTGTCTGATACTGACGAAACATGGCACCCTTTAGCATCAGTAGGAGACGCTGAAGGCCAAAGTAGATTATAACAGTGATAAAAGTGTGCATATGGAGGTGAAGGTATGTGCAGTAGGCACCCGACATGCTCAGTGAGTCATTATTTTGTAGGATTTCTGATTTCCTTTTCATCGCTTGTGCTTTTTAGTATCTATTCATTTATGTAAATGGTACGTTTTGAGTGTATATGATGATAAACCTTGAAAGCCAGGCGGATATTGTCGTATGCAGTATGGTCCAGCGTAAACCAAATGGGAATAAGGTGCAGAGATTCAGCTTTTATCTCCACTGGTTCAGCTTTTATCAGCGTCTCCTCTGCTACGTCTGCCACTACTTCATCTTGTTTCCTGACTTCAGGGGGACAACCAAGTTTTTGAAGTTCCAGTTGAAAAGGCCGACGTAATTATAGTGACAGCTAGAGCTGCACAGTCTGACTGACGCTGCCGAGCCTTCTGGAGGAAATAACCTGTTAACCGAAGCCAATCTTAGCTGATTATCATGAAAGGTGTTTGTCCTCCTGTCAGCAAAATCAGGGAGACTGACCTCGCAAACAGCCCAGGGTATCAAATACCACCGTGTGTCAGCCCTTTGACGCCTGATACCAAGGCACAAGGCGCCCTTTAGTGTCTGCGTGCGATTCTAAAGGGTAACGTAGTGTTTCACAGCAGTAAAAGTCCACATGTGGAGGCGGAGGGATGGTTGGAACAGCAGACTTTGACCCTGGAGACTTGTGTCCTGTGTGAACTTCAGGTTGAGCGACGTTCTTATTTCAACCCAACAAAGTAGTTTTAGGGATTAAACATCATGATATCCAAGATTTTCATATGAAATGTGGATGATATTCCACAACAGATTAGCTAAATTCTGTATTGAAGTGGTTACCTGTGTATGTCGGGCTGCTTTCTGAACAACATAAACCACATTCAAAAGGAATCTGAGTCGAGCTTCTAGGTGCGTTGCTCTTCACTACATAACAGTGGCAGGAGGAGGGGGTATCACAGCAGATCACCAACACAAAATAAGACATATGAATCAACTTAACATGAACATTCAATCACTATAATCACACCGCTGTGCTGTGGCTGTGGCCTCCGCCCTCTGGTCTGACGTTACAGCCCAGAGAAAGATTAGAGAATGAAAACACAAGCTGTCGGGGGCCCAGACGCCCTCACGCTCCCTGCTTTCTTCCCAGAGCTGACTGAAACACTGTGGCACAGCCTGAGGCGTTACGCTTTGTGCTTAAAGACAAAACCTTCCAAGAAACTGAACTCAAGTGAGTAATGTCGATATTTTTTTTTAACACGAATGACTCTGAGCCGTCTCTCTGACGCACGCTGGTTTCCAGACTTGTTCGGGTTACTAAATATTGACGGACCAATCAAAGGTAACACCACCAGCACTAGCGCTGTTGTCAGGTACATGTTGCTATTTACTGAACTGGCAGGAAAACTGAAGAGCTCTGCAGAAATCCCTGTTAAAACATCACTGACTCGTGTTACTGCAGTGACCTCTGGGTATGAAGCGGAAAGATTCGTTCAGAATCTACAGTCAACATACGACGACGAGGATCTCGTTAACTGACGGTCAGCAAAAGGTCACACTGATGACTACTGCCACGCTTCCTTGTTCTCAATCATCTAATTAGGATGTTGTAACCTCCGACCTCCTTGTGATGAATGTTATCATCTGATGTTACAGTGGAGAGAAAAAGTCGAGCTTGTAAAAACACAATAACATCCTGAAAATTAAAGTGGCAGTGACGGCGCATTAATGAGATGTGGAGACAAGGACGGTATTTTAAATACCGTCCTTGTCTGAGCTTCATTATTTCATCAGCAGCATCTTTATCAGCACCGCAGCTCTCAAAAAACATCAGCAAAGCCTCCGTCCTCGTCCCCCACGTTCACGTCTTTATCAACATCGTCTTCATCACAATAGGCATTAATATGCTTCAATCATCGGCATTGTAAACATCACCGTCTTCATCATCATCATCATCATCATCTTAACTCCGCTGCAATCTTCAGCTTCAACACTCATCTCATCACAATCAGCAGCAGTTTTATCCACCATCATCACCACATTCATCCCAGCACCATCGTCTTCGTCATCTGCCACAGTAAAGTACCTCATCAGTATCATCACAGGCTTTTCACCAGTGGCAACATAAACACTCATCCTGCATCAGATTAGCTCCACAAGCACGAGGCTGCTCGACTCAGTGCTTCCCCCTAGCTTCCTCTGCTCAGAGGAAACCAGGGAGCAGCAACAGAGACAGACAGACCGATAGAGAGAGAGAGAGAGAGAGAAGCAGTCTCGGAGGACACGAGAAGGAAAGAGGAGGCGAAGGAGAGGCTCTGTGGTGCAGCATCAAAGACTAACAGCGTCCTCTGAGAGCAGAAACAGAGCAGGCAGCAGCTGTGATTTAAACAGCATTTAGGAGGTCGATATACCTGGGTCATTAGCCGCGAGGATACTTCTACAGGAGACAGAACCAGCAAAACCTAAAGATTAACAATCCGAACACAGGCAGACTGCCACACACACAAAACGCTGCACAAACCCAAACAGGCAAAAAGTACTGCAGTCGAAACCAAAAGCTCTCCCCCTCTCTCTCTCTCTCTCTCTCTCTCTCTCTCTCTCTCCCTCACACACACACACGATGTAAACATGCTTCACACAGCGTCCTTACCTTCCTGGACCGCCTGGAAAGGGTTATTGGGCTCGATGAGTTTAATAGAGTGTGTGATCTTCTCGCTCTGCAGGATGTCATCACTCAGACTGAGGTCAGACACGGCGAGCTGGAACACCTCATCGTCCCGCACTGCGTTCTCCTCGAATATTGCACCTGGGCAGGTGAAGACAGGAGACAGGAGAGTCAGACCGCTGGATGCTCACAGCGGAAAACCAGCCTGCGTGACAGCAGGGGGGGGGGGAGCCCTCATCTCCATAAGAGCCGAACCACAGCTGGAGCCATTAACTGATCAACAGGGAAATAATCCCCCGTCATTCTGATATGTTATTTAACATTTCAGTAACCCTCAGGTCTGAACACTGACTGGTTATCAATCTTCTTGATGGTAAACTGAATATCTTCCACTAGGACAAGCGTTTAAACACATTCATAAAATATCAGACATATAATTAACTGATTCATAGAGAAAATAATTAAAAGACTGATAACTGATAATGAAAATAATCATCACATGCAGCCCGAAGCTGCAGCGCCAACCCTGTTGAGACAGTGTGGCTGCAGACATTACATCTGTGTGTGTGCTTGTTGAGAATAAAGTGAACGGTGCTCCACAGGTCACACGTCAGGTACATAGACACATGAGATTAACTGAAATGCAGAATCACACACAAAGAGCAAAGACAAAACATCCCCACTAATACTCCAAGGCCACATTAATAAAGCAGCACTTTAGAAATCCTTCTTCAGAAGCTCACGACACGACACACAGCAAAAGTACATTTAATAAATGTTATAAAACACAGAAGAGCTGAACTGGCTGCTAACCATGTGGTTCAATGTCATGTCACAAGCGGTGAATAAACTTTGGTGACGGTTCTACTGAGCCAACACTTGAAAACACGCTGGGAGAAGGTGTATTTAGATGAAGCAGTGAGTACTAGTGTACTGTGAGCACAGACTGGAGGAGAGAACAAAACCCTCCAAACACTGAGCATCAGCACCAGGAACCAGTAATCATACCTAAGATCTCCATGGCAACAACATCATCAAGCTAAAGCTCTTGTTCATCCTTCATCCGTGTCTGCTCAAAGATAAAATTAGACTAGAAACCTGCTCCTAACAATACACGAACACCACAGATGATCCTTCGTCCATCAGTCCGTCATGTGGCTGATCACGGTGACCGGAGGAGACAAGCCGAGGAGCTCGTACCTGAAGGAGGAGCCACCTCTGTCACCTGGACAGAAAACTGACGCCCTGTTAGCTAGCAGAGCTTTTAAACTCCAGCTGACACCACCAAGTTGA
This sequence comes from Pempheris klunzingeri, assembly GCF_042242105.1. Taxonomy (NCBI): domain Eukaryota; kingdom Metazoa; phylum Chordata; class Actinopteri; order Acropomatiformes; family Pempheridae; genus Pempheris; species Pempheris klunzingeri. The sequence goes on from NC_092031.1 coordinate 1,575,830, forward strand.
GGACTCATGAATTATTCAGTGCTTTGTATTATTCTTCAGGTGTTTTTATAGCATCAGTGTTGTGTGTTCAGCTGTGTGTTTACCCACTGACTCACCTCAGGGCAGAACACTACCTGAAGGCTTGAGCTGGTTACAAGACCATAACTCTCCTGACCTGGACTAATTTCACTGACTGCCGGGGGAAATCTCACTAATTTAATCCAAAGATTTCTCCAAGTGGAATAATGTTGTAATCATGACACCTGGTCTGGGATCAGCAGTGGAGTGTGTGTGGGACAGTCTGCTGCTCTGTGCTCCATGTTTTACATTCAACACATTCACCTCCTGTTCAGCTTTACATACATGTGTTTAGATCTGTGCACCTGTATACATCTGTACATTCAGCCAGAGCCTCCACCTGAGACACCAGCTCCACCTGAGACACCACCTCCACCTGAGACACCAGCTCCACCTGAGACACCACCTCCACCTGAGACACCACCTCCACCTGAGACACCACCTCTATACCTGAGACACCACCTCCACCTGAGACACCACCTCCACCTGAGACACCACCTCTATACCTGAGACACCACCTCCACCTGAGACACCACCTCTATACCTGAGACACCACCTCCATACCTGAGACACCACCTCCACCTGAGACACCACCTCTATACCTGAGACACTACCTCCATACCTGAGACACCACCTTTATACCTGAGACACCACCTCCACCTGTCCTGTCAGGTGACTAGTTTACTCCGTCACCCACCACCTCCACCTGTCCTGTCAGGTGATTAGTTTACTCCGTCAGCTACCACCTCCACCTGTCCTGTAGGTGACTAGTTTACAGTTACCACCTCCACCTGTCCTGTAGGTGACTAGTTTACTCCGTCAGCTACCACCTCCACCTGTCCTGTAGGTGACTAGTTTACTCCGTCAGCTACCACCTCCACCTGTCCTGTAGGTGACTAGTTTACTCCGTCACCCACCACCTCCACCTGTCCTGTAGGTGACTAGTTTTCTCCGTCACCCACCACCTCCACCTGTCCTGTAGGTGACTAGTTTTCTCCGTCAGCTACCACCTCCACCTGTCCTGTAGGTGACTAGTTTACTCCGTCAGCTACCACCTCCACCTGTCCTGTAGGTGACTAGTTTACTCCGTCACCCACCACCTCCACCTGTCCTGTAGGTGACTAGTTTTCTCCGTCACCCACCACCTCCACCTGTCCTGTAGGTGACTAGTTTACAGCTACCACCTCCACCTGTCCTGTAGGTGACTAGTTTACTCCGTCACCCACCACCTCCACCTGTCCTGTCCGGTCCGCCATGTTTGTTCAGTTTACCGTTTCCGCGCGCTCCCCTTCCCTCGGGACGCTCCAACACTTCCGGTGTTAATCCGGTGCTAATTGAGCCCAGCAGGTCCCGAGCTGGAGGACCCAGACCCGACAGAGACCTGGTCCTCCATTACACCTGAGCAAGCAGGACCTGAGTCCCGCTCAGACTCAGTCCGGACAGCCAATCAGCGGCTGCTGCCTCATCAGCGGTGTCCAATCAACGAGTGGGACAAAGAGGCAGAACTCTGATTTACCTGGAGGCACCTGAAGGCCCCATACATGGGTGAGGGGGGGGGAGTGTCCTACATAGTGCGCGCTCCATAATAATAAGAAGAAGAAGAAGAAGAAGAAGAAGAGTGGAGCTCCTCTCCTCTGTGTCCTCTCTCATCAGCACCACTGTCGATGATGAAAGAGGAATAATTCATGACTTCTGTTCGTCCGACAGAAGTCATGAATTATTAGCATTTTATGTTAATATTGATAGACATACTTTCCAAAGTAAGCTATGATGTTAACGACACACACACACACACACACACACACACACACACACACACAGTCACAGCTTCACACATCAGAGGTAATCAGGTTGGTGCCACAGAATAGCTCCACTTTAGCCTGATAATCAGCCTTGAACTCCTCTTTGCTTCATCTGATTTACTGGTTGTGAGTGTGAGCCTCTGTTCTCTGTCTGTCTGTCTGTCTGTCTGTCTGTCAGGTGAGCTGAGCCACAGCACACCTGTTTGAGGACACACACACACCTGCTGACCTCATCACCTGACACCATCAGGCTTCTTGTAACATCTACAGGGTTTCTTTTCCTTGGCTTTGATGTAAATGGCAGTATAGTAAAGGGATGCATATTCCCAAATACATTTGCATTTAACTTAATTATCATCAAATAATTGACACGGCGAAGGAGGCAGGCGTCCCAGGAGGCCGTGGGGCTGTGGGCAGAGTGTAATTAGGAGAGCAGCACATCCTGCAGCAGGAGGAGTCACTGACGGCTGCTGAAGCGGTCCAACAGCTCATTTTAATCCAGCAGCTCCACAGCGGGTTAATCTGGCTGTTAGGAACTCTCCATGTGTTTATTCCACACAAACTAAAGCGATGTGAACCGTGTTTCTCTCCCGCTGCGTCTTCATCTACTGATGAAGATCACATAATGCGATCAAAAGCACCAGAACAGACATTAAATGGACCTCGCAGGGGGATTGTTTTCTGGACTCCTGTTTCCTGTGAGGTCAGTGATGCATTTTTAAACTTCAGCTATCAAAGTGCTTCTCAGAAATAGCTGGAGAAGATCGTGTGATATGATCAAAAGCTCCAGAACAGCTACTAAATGGACTCTAAGGTGAGCTGGTTTACTCGGCTCTACCATCCGTGAGCCTGGACGAAGAGAGAGAGCTGGAATGATGCACGTGTCTCATCTTCACGACGAGAGAAGCACAACAGACACTGAACTTACACTAAAACATCCTGGATTATTGGATGTGTAGTTGGGCTGATGGGTGGATGGGTGGATGGATGGATGCAGGGAGGGAGGTGGGTTTCTAGCAAAGGGGAAGACATACGGAGGGACGGCTTGATTAATGGAACTTTCCAGATTCTGTTCGGACAATTTGTCATGCACAATTAAGAGAAGCATGCCTACGAGTGAGAATTCAATTTGCCAGGCCGCTTGTGCTCATTCAGCTCGCTGAGTATCCAAATGAACTCTGCTCAGCGCCGAGATCCTCGCCGTGGATTTGACGGCCCGCCTCACGGGGCGGCGCGTGGATGCCGTGCAGCCTCCGGGCTTGATCAATCAATCATCCACTTTTCAGATTGCAGTCAGTCGAGCGTTTTCAATTAAGAATGAGTTCTTGTTGCACCTGTCGGAGACACGGTGAGGTTTATATTTCTCCTCCCAGCGGCCGACTAGGGAGCCTCAAACTTCAACAAGTTTAATTAATAATGAGTGCTGAGGGTGGAGGAGGCTGACTCTGGACCCTCTGGCGTCTCTGTGAGTTCAGGATCGAACCTCCATGAATTTAACTCTCCTCAGAGTCTCTCTCCTGCTGCCCAAGACAGGCAGCGAAATGATCAGCTCGGTTGAACTCAGTTGACCCGATTTACACGAAAAAAAATCCCATTTTCTCACCTCCCCAGCGCCATCTGTCCATGCAGATAGTTTGGGTTTCATTTCTCCACCTTTTGAAATATCCTTTCCTGAGGTTTCTGCCTCCGTCTCCACACAATGGAGGAGAGAGAGCACCGGTGTGTGGCGCTCATAAACACACACAGTCTCTACCGAGGCTTTAAATGGAAAGATGTGGCAGCGTGTTCTGTGGATTATCAGCAGCGACAGCAGAGGTTTGTGGAAAGTGTTCTCTGTGTTTTCACATATAAAATATACATCAACCTCCTCCTGTGTCGGGGTGACGGCAGAAATCTAAAACCAAACGCAAGGATGGAATCCCTCAGGAGTGCTGCTGTTCGTCACCATCAGTCTTCACCTGTCTTCGGCCCGTCCAGGATCATTAGCCTGTCTCCTGACCTCTGACCTCTGACCCCCCTCCCATCCACACTTCACACTACTTCTGTCTGAGGACTGTGTGTGTGTGTGTGACCGTCCCTCCAAAAACGACGTGCCAAATGTGTCTCTAAATCTGTTTTTCAGCGTTAAACTTTCCCTCCACGTCCTAAACAACAGCAGCTCTCTTCCTACACATGCTGCTCCACCTCCAAGACTCAGGACGGGACAGGAGGCATCACTTCACCACCTCGGTTTAACATTTCAAACACGGCACACGGACACCATGTGATGCTCTGTGGCGTCTGTTGACTGCTGATTTTATACTGTATTTTGTATTTTGATGTGTAGAGCAGCTTTACAGCTCCACCATCCCTCTCTGTGCTGAAAATGACAAACAAAAAGCAACAATTCATCCTCTGCTCTCTTTAATTTATCAGAAAATAAGGACATTATGTTCTCACATGACTGTTTCCACTTGTAATGGCCGTATTAACTTTATATTAGTGTTGTCATACACTCATCTGAAGGAAAGCAGAGAGCAGCAGGAAACAAAGCATCACTTGATGTTCCTGCATATAAATTCCACTTTATTAAAACATTTCTTTTGCCTTAAGTCCTGCAGGTCACTTCATTGTATTTCTGGTGAAGCTGAGTAGTAAATAAATGCCACAGAACCAGAAAAGGAACTCTTGTCGAATGCACGTGTGATCTGAGAGTCTGTGGCCTTTCGAGCGTGTTAGCAAACATTGCTGCGCTGCATACAGGGAGAGAACTTCACACCGGCCAGCTGCCAAATGCCGTTTCTTTTGCCGCTGATGCAAAAACAATGTATTGTAGTCGGTAGGTTTGTCAGGCCCCCTCGTCTCTCTGGCAGGTAATCAAACAGAAGTCTGGGGCTTTGGGTCCCACAGCTCCAGTTGGCCGGAAAATCAGAGGAAGTGGTTGGTTTACTTTTGGATTTAGCAGCCTGTGTGATGAGCGACCATGAACCCTGGCCTCTCCCTGGACCCACTCATCTCAGAGAAGCTTTATGGAGCCTGTGAATACTCTCTGACTTTTTTTTTTTCATAAGTACTTGCACTTGCCAAAAGGAAACATGAGAATGTTTCCAGATTTTACATCTGCAAAATTAAGAAGATTTTGCAGATTTCATGTGAAGCAAACTCACCCTCGATTTCTTGTGTGAGTTCTGTGAATTTATGCAAAATTCAAAGTTCCTCTTTCTATCCAACAGACATTTTGGTTTTATGGATTAATTGGAACTAAGTAGGGAAAATGTACATGTGGAAGAAGTATTATTTCCTTTGCTTGGGTAGTTAAATGAATCATATTACCCCACATGTAGTTTTATATGAATAACACTATGTTAAAAACTATATTTCATAGTAAAAGTACTCATAATGCAGATTATACCCTTTCAGACTGTTATTAAGCTCTACTGTTGGATTATTATTATCATGTGGGAGCATAATTTTAATGTTGTAGCTGGTGGAAAAAGGAGCACTGCATGTTACGTAGAAACAAATCATACGTTTGCTTCAGATTTCAAATCTGACAAATGAACTATAAAAGAGAAAAGTAGAATATTATTATTACTGTAGTACTTTCCACCACTGTTATGTGTCAGTATGTCGGTGCTCATGTATGAATAAATTGTATTAATCATCTGAACTGGGTCTAATCTTTGTAAATCTCGGCCTATAGCTTTTTAATTGTAATCTTCATCCTATTCCAGACCACATGGACCTCGTGGAGGGGTTAGCAGGATGAACAGGAGTCCAACAGCATCACATTAATATCCTGTTTTCAAATAAATAAATAAAAAAAGAGCACTCAGCACTGTTATTTTAACCCCGTCTTTCACCACCTTGGACGGAGACAATTATTGGTAGTAATACTCAGACACAGCTGCCGCCTCTTCAGCACCAAGGACAGCGACAAGTCAGCAGCTCCTGATTCTCTGCTGTGATTTCAGTTCGACGCCACAGATGTAATTTGCTGACGCGAGAATAAGAATTTCAAAGAGAAGCTGAATTATGATTATTTTATAGAAAACCTGGGTGATAATAGATCATTTATATCTTTGACAGGCGACAACGACAGAAAGATGGACTCTCGGCCTGGTTTGGTTCCGTGGAAAGGAAACCAAATAAAGAGACTTACTGGCTGAAATGCTGGGAAATGTAGGACAAATCAGCCTTCGTCCACCTTCTATCACACCTCTGATCACGCGGTGCCCTTTAAATCGATGCAAATGGTCGATTTCGGCGCACACAGTCAATACAGTTATACTTTCATCACTCCCACGCGGGGAAATCCATTCCTATTAATCAATGGTAATAGAAAGGGTGTCATTTATCTTTTAAGCTGCCCGCGTGGTAAATCACTGGTAGGTGAAAGCACAGGGGGAATTAAAACACATGTAGCAGATCACTGGAGCAGGATTACATGCAGGAACACAAATTATTCTCTGGTTTTACATTTTACTTTGCAGTGGCGCTGAAAAAGTCTCCCTACCTGAGAGAGAAGTGGTGACCTGGAAAACTTCCCGCCCAGACAAGAATACCAATGACTGAAACTGTGAAGATGAACTGAAAAATAACACGAGTGACGTCTAATTCTCTGTAACACTGTTAAACCCAAACCATAAGTACATACTGTTTCTATACTAAACTCAAGTGTCTGTTATCTATTTGCAGCTCACTGCCTGTCATTTTGAATGTTGTTGTTTTTTACTGATGTGGGTTAATCTGTATTTGTGTGTTCCTTAAAATTATGCAAATTATAATAATTGCTTTGTAATTTCCAAAGCAATTTAGTGATTGTGTTTAAATGTCATCGTACTTTCATTTCACCTCCAGGTATTCCACATGTATATTATTATTATTTTAGAGGTGTAACAAAAGGACACTGCAGCTGCATCACATGTATCTTAGACCACAATATCTATAATATAATATATAAAATGCTTTGATTTAACAGCCCTATCAGCACACGATTACGACTGACCGCTACTTAAACCTGTGTCTGATTTGAAACTGTTTGTTTAGGCTCGGTTGGGCCAAGAAGCAGGTGGTTAAAGGTTTGGGAAACGGCGGTTTGGGTCAAAGTTGCTCCTGACTAAAGCCACCAGAGAGCTGTGCTGCTTAGATGTAATCATATAAAGTAATTTGGCATTAGTAGCTTCAATAATCTAAATAAGGCCACTAACTAACTGTCCAACACGATCACCGTACTCCCCCAAACGCTGACATCCTGGCGCGGTTTCTATTGGCTGAGCCCCGAGCCAGAGACGCTGTGGTAAAACAGGGAGGCCGCGGTCGTCGGCCAGTAAGGGTCATGTACTGTGAGGAATTAGCCTTCACATTCACTCTGTTTAAACGGACTAAATTATTCTGATGCTGAGCCAGAAGAGATTAAAAGAAGCGAAATGAATAATGTGGAGCTTTAAAATGTTGCAAAACACAAAGTGCAACAACAACAACAAGATTTATAACCTCTAGAAATTTGGATGACGTCCTCCCCGAGGAGTCAGGAGGAAGCACTGGGCAAGCGGCGACTCCGCCTGAGCTATTATCATAATTAAACATCCAAATAAGGGAGTTCAGCTCTGCGACCTGCTGCAATGACGAATGTGGGGAAAGACCACAAAACACCACGGCGGCCCGATTCACTGTTTATGTCTTCCTTCCATATGAACACAGAACATGTCAGACATCAGCAGCCGTGCGGTGCAGCAGACAGATTGAGCGCTGCAGAAATAAACCGCAGGAATCTGCCTGCAGCTGAACTCCATTCTCATCCTTTTCACTTAGAAACTCACAAGCTTTGATACGAGATGTGAGATCCTGAGCTCTTTTTCCATCTGTCAGACAGCCAATAATCTTCAAACGCTGACTTAACGCAAATGAAATGTGCATCTGCTGAGATTACCTACACGAAAGGCACTTACAACCAACAATTACATACAAGACTAATGCTACTCTGGAAGTAATGTGATGCATATTAAGATCCATCAAGCCGCTGCAGCTGTTAGGCTGGTAAACAGCAACCAGCAGCAACTAATGTACAAAATCTAACTCGACAGAAGCTGAAAACGTCAGACAGCACAAACATAATCACACTTTGTAAAATGCTAATGTGCCGCGCTGTAACCGTGTGTTCAACCTTCCGCACAGCTTCAGTACTTCATGTGAAGCACACCAGTAATCAGGTCAGGCTTCTAATTAAAAGGCTCTGGCTGCTAAACATGCAGGCAAGTCTTGGCTTAAGTTTGCAACTTAGAAAATTCATTCATATTTTTCTGCCGACACGTGACAGCAGCTCATTTATTCGGATGAAAAAATGGAGTAACGTGAAAGAAACAGTGAAACAGTGAAAGCAGCAGCAGCTTGTCTTTCCCTTTGGAATGAATCATGTTTCTGATAGATGTCAGTGTGTCCAGAGCTCTTACATAAGCACAGAGCCACACCTAACTACCTGTAAGGAGCACAGCAGCATGAGGGCTCGTGGGTTCGGCCTGAGACTACCCTTGCGAGAATAAAGCTCATTTAAAGATATTCAGTATCCGGACAGAACGCAGTCTTTGGCAGCTTCGGTATAAAAATCCCATTATTTGTCAAACCTGAGCCCGCTCCCCCGCCTGCCCTGCCCACACAGTCTCCTCTCTACCTGCTTGTCACTGTGAATTTGAGGGAACACTAACATTCCTTCGCAGGGTATTTGAATGCCCTCACAGGGTCAAACACTTTGCTACATGCCACGTTTATTCAATCCACTGAATGAGGCCTGCATCTGTACCTCTGGTGTGTGTGTGTGTGTGTGTGTGTGTGTGTGTGTGCAGGTGGTGGAGGTAAATGGCCTGGCTAAGCCTTCACTGAGACAACACGGGAAGCCTTTTGCGTTGTTCCCTAACTGGGTTAGTTTATCTTATTTAGCGGCGGGGCAAGAAAGGGCCGCAGCTGTTCATTCGCCTTGCCAGCCTCGACAGATTGGATTCCTGCAGTTCGAGCTCGCCTTTCCAGAACCCGGCCGCGGATAAGCGGGGCTCTCCTTCTGCTAGCCGCTACACCGGCGCCGTAAATCATCCCTCATCAGCTGCCTGGCTCGTGGGATGGGGTAATCTCTCCTCCTCAGGCTCCTTATGAAAAGTGACTTGTTATCCACTTGGCCTGGGGGGCGTTTAGAGGACCTTCAGACCTGGAAAACAGCCCACATGGGACGGGAAGTGCTGCAACCTCAGTCCGACTGATGGCACTGATACAGTGGGGGCACTGAGACCTGCCGGGTCACACGTTTAGTATCTTTACAAAGATATTCATATTCTTGACGATGCTTTCTTTACCACTCAGAGCACTCAAACTCTCTCCTTCAAGCTCTGTAAAGCTGCTTTATGGACATATTTTACATTAACTGCTGAGCTCACAGACAAATATTGTGACTCTGATAACCAAAGTGAAATATCTAGCAGCTAAAGAACCCAAATATTCTTCTCAGGAGTTGGTGGAGACCAAACCAGAGCTAAAAAAGAGAGTAAATATCAGACTTCTATTCCTCAGCGTGTAACACCTCATCCAGAAGGTGATAATGTGACAGGTTGAAGGAAAATGATGATACAAATGGTATGATAAAAGTTCAAGAGTAAATCTGTGGCCAGGGTAAAAGATCATACAGCTAAGATAAGATAAGATAATTCATGGGTTTAACATTTAATTAAAAAAGGTAAAAACACTCATTGTGCTTAAAAAGAGTTAAAACTTGAAAGATCACTAATTTATTATTTTTCTAGCTCATGATTTGTTGTTAAAAATTGAGCTGTAGTAGTATTATCAGTGATCTGCTAAGTAGCTTTGACACCTGCGATTTAGCCATCTTGTAAATTCATTTATAAGACACTCGGATGTCGAATGTACTTCACTCACTTTCATCTGTGTTGCATATTTTATAACTTTGTATGAGTTTTGCAAGAGTTTGGCAAGATAAAACTACATAATGCTGAGCAGAAAGAGGAAATGAGTTATGTCTCGGTAAGATTACCGATTGCAAAGGGTATATAATGCAGTATATTCATCCTGCTATGTAGTTGTTACCTGTACATTGTGTTTATATGTGATTATTCATTCCAGTAAATGTTCTCATCGAGGAAACAACGAGTTCACACTCTGTGATTATCACATAACTGCTAGCTTGTGTCGGACTCCCTTTGCCCCCTTAGGAGCAACAAATCAATTCTAAGGTAGTTTTAAGGCAGAATAACCCACAACTGATCATCCAGGATCCATTCACCTCCATAAACACTGCTGAAACAATTAGAAAACTGTCTGTGATCACATGTGATGAAGGTAAATAATCAGCACGACAATAAGACCGAGACAAAGATCGAAACAGCCTTCATTTCAGTTCATCCCAGAGCTGGTGGGAGAGGTGGAGGTCAGGACTGTGCAGGACAGCCCAGCTCCTCCACACCACACTGGGGAAACATTAATAATAACTGTATCTGTATTGTAGCTGTCAAAAACTAAGTTACACAAACAACAGAGATCCAAAATACTCAAGATTTAACAAGGTGAAAACCACTAAAAGCAGAGCAAACGCCAAGTTTAGGTTTAAGAGAGGACTCTTAGTTTGTCTGCTCCACAGGTGAAGGGCCGGTCACCTTCAGTGGAACCATCACTGAGACCCTGCTGGAGGATCTCAGGCAGCCATCAGGCTCATTGGGAGTCATGTTATTCTGTTCTTTCCTCACCTGAGCAGCTGGAGACACACTATTGTCTCCAGTATCCCTGTACTCTGTAGCATCAAGGCATTCCTCCCTTCATGTCCTCCTTTCTCTGTGTTCTAAGATGTGTGAACAGCACGTCTATTTACTGAGCTCCATCAAAGACAGATTCCTGTCATGCTTTCTATAAATAACAGTTCGATGTCGTCTCCACATGTCTGTAAACATATTCATCATCAGTCTGCAGAGCCTCTGTTGAGCTTTGACAGCCTCTTTCTGCTTCTCACAACCATGTTAGCTTCCTCTTTTCTGGAGAGAGACGTTCCTCTGAGCCCCCCCAGAGAGCATCCATCATATCAGGAGTGGACCTCACCGACGCCTGCCTGTCTGAGTTTTAATTAAAGGCCACAATTGATTCCAGCCGTTTCTTCCTGCTTGCTGCTCCTGGTCCTGACCTTCAGCCAGACACACTCAGGTTCCTCCATCACCACGTTTCCAGCCACAGCCGAACACTGCTGCAGCTGCCTTCGCTCATTTGTGCACATTCAACCAAAGAACGAGGGGGCGGGACTAATTAGGGAAACCAGCTGCTGTTGTGGACTGGAGAGATGAAAACCTGCAGACCGTTGAGCCTCAGCAGTAAGGGATGCTGTGCCGCTGGTGCCTACGGACGCTGCAAGTGGGTCAGAGGTTCAGGCGGGTCAACTGAAGGTCTGAGCCACATGTTTTCATCTGTATCAGCTCTTTTACAGATCAACCTCCCGCCCTCCCTCGTGCCCCCACTCTCCGCCGCGACACCCACGGCCTGCCACCGATCCTCCACAGAGAGCAGAAGAGAGGAAGGGACAAACAAACCGGGATATGTCACCGCTGATAAAGCCGCGCGGTTGGACGAGACAGATGCTCGGGCAGGGGTTTCGGGGCCGAGGTTGGAACACTGTCACATCTGATCTGGGCGCCGCGTCGCGCTGCCAAGTCAGTCAGAGTCAGACTGTCAGTTGGTTCAGGGGAACAACGGATGCTCTGAGCGCAGCCGGCCAACCACAGACCAGCTACGAGGAGAAGGGAGGGGGGTGTGGAGGCAGTTCAGGCTTTAGACTTTAATCAAAACCTGTTTTTACTGAGCGTTTATGCAGCTGTACATGTATTGCAAACCAGAGAAAACTTCTGTTGATGCCTAAATGTCCTTAAATTCTGAGACTGACTTTGGCTAAAAGTAGAGCGTGTCATGTGACTGAAGTGGGCTCCTCAGCATCAACGTGGTGCTAAGACAACAATCACCCAGTAAGTCTTAGAGAATAAAAAGTGGAAAAATAATCCTGTCACACAAAAATGAACTGAACTCTGTGATTTTGGCTTCAGCGTCTCCATACTTTTCCCTGTAGGACGGTTTACCTGCTGAGTATTCACGGCCACACTGAGGCGTTTACCTCTGATGTGGGGTTACAAGCAGACTTTGTGTCACTTTAAGGAGGCCCAGGTCAAAAAAGGTTGGGAACCGCTGGTTTATTCAAGCAAATACAGGCACACACACAACCTGTAATTGAAAGGAGCGTGAGCGAGTGTGCAGCAGGGACCAAATGAGAATCTGGAATCTGTTTTTGCAGAGAGGCATGGGATTCAGCCCGGAGAAAACCAAAAGCACTCAGCAGCTGAAGAATCCTGTTTGAAGAGTACAAACATATGTTGGATCTGCAAAGATTTCAGCGTCCTGCAGCTGCCTGTGAGGTTCCCTGCTGCTGCATCACTGCTGGGAGTTCACACATCTCCAAGCTACAAGCTGTGATTTGTACTGCGAGAACCTGCGGGGATCCTCCGCCTGCCCGGCACGCACATGCGACAGGAGCCAGATGTCGCCGGCTGGATCCACTCTCACGCAGAACAACACTTATTTTCATGCTTGTGTCTCCACTGATTGGCCACAAGCTCCTCTTATGAGAGCCACAGACACACCTGAAACACTGACGTTTAGAGATATCGAGTGACAGCGATGAGATGAGACGTGTTTCAAGGATGCTAAAGACAGAAAAACACCAACGTTTAGGCATCAGGCTGCACCAGGTCACATCTGGCTTCAGGTCAGGCGTATTTTAGGCGCCTGAGTTGCATGAAACCAACATTTCATCCAGATTTCAACATGCAGGAAGTTACAATCCTCAAAACCTCACACAGCCTCTGTGACTAACGTAGACGCTCTCCTCCAAAGCACATACAACCTCACACTCAGGCGGCACCACTGCTTTCATGTGTGTGTGTGTCTGGTCTCACTGTTTGGCATCACCTCCCTAATTTGTTGTGTTTACTGTTCTGTGGTCACAATAATCCTGTACCACTGTTCTCTGTCGTCTCCATGTGCACACTGAATGCAGATTTTCTCCTCGGGGCCAGTGAAGTATCCATCCATCTGTCCATCTATCCATCCCTCTACCCATACTGCAGACTTCTACAGATACATCCTACAAAGGCTCTCAGCGTACAGCAGAAAACACGTCGTGCACACAGAGATATCCAGAATTAGACGGCCACTGTGAAGGAAGGAAGGACGGAAGGAAGGAGGAAAAGAGGCTCCCACTCCTCCATATTAACTACTGCCATGAATATTGAGCACGTTTTCAGCTGAAGTTAACAGTCATCTCGTGTAATGCTGCCTTGTCATTAAGTGCTGGAGCCTAGAAATCCTGTTTACCAGCCGCCTCCTGACATCTTCTCATGATGAAGCTGCAGCCTTCCAGAAGCACTCCGTCACTGTTTGCCTTTAAAAAATCACTTCAAGCAGGAAGTACAGGCCTATTCTTATTAGCTGAATGGCCCGACTCCCCCCTCCCTCCCTCCCTCCCTCCCTCCCTATCCGCTTCCTCCTCCCCCCTCCTGGCTGAACCACACAGGCCACCGCAGTGCTGCCACTGGCCGGGTCTGCAGCACACATCTGAAATGTCAAACCCTCGGATCATCATTGTTTCTACTTCCTCCTTTTACAAACTGAATGGCTCTCCTCCAGAAGCCGAAGCATCCAATCATCTCAGTGCGTCCCGGAGCCTCTAAGTGAGTTGGTTCAAATTTGGGGGGGAGTGTGTATGAGAAGTGCGTGCGGCTGTGAGTGAGCCCTGAACCCCCCCCTCCCTCCTCCCTCCCCATCCTCTCTGACTCCACCAACTCCCGCTTCTGCTAAAAAAGTGACTGGTCTACAATCCCAGGAAATGAAATGCTGGGAAGAGGAGCTGTGGGCCGAAAGCTTCAGCTCGTCCACTGGCTTCTGGTTGTTTCAGAGCCCGAACAGTCGGCGTTTGTCCCCTTTGTCATCTCCTCCCCCGGCAGGGTTGATTAACATTTCACTCACGTCCAATTCAAAGTTCAGGCTTATAGATGAGAGGAGGCGAAGGAGAGAGGGATGGAGGCGGGGGGAGGAAGAGGAGGAGGAGGGGGAGGGAGGAAGAAGAGATGGGAGGGGGGGAGGAGGATGGATGGATGGATAAAGCGAAACCCTCCAAACACCCACGTCGGGCCAGTATCTCCTGCCAGCCTCAGGTTTTCTGCATGTGAATGTGAATGTGCATCGACATGAGCTCTCCCTGCCTGGGGAGGAAGGATGAAGGGATGAAGGGATGGAAGAGAGGGGTGGGGGGGGGTGGCTGGATGGATGGAGGGATGGCGCAGCGCAACACTTTGCGGGCACTTCTAGCAGGCTCCGCTGCGTGCCTCAGAGCCTGGATGCAACAGCCTACACATGATCCTGGCACGGATCGGAATGATAATCAGGTGTCAGCTCGGCTCCTCTGGAGCCGGAGAGGAGAGGAGAGGAGAGGGTGTCAGGAAATCAGCGCATGGACGGAAACTCTAATATTCAAATTCTATCCTAAGTCAACTTGAACACCACTAATCTGTCCATATTTCACACACCCCCAGCAGTGACCTGCTTTTCCTCTCACATTCTGTGCTTAAAGCTGTCCCTGCATGCAGCCACCAGCCTGTTCCCCCCCCTCAGCCAAAGCCCTGCACAGCAGAGCCAAAAAAAGAAGCTCCGCTTGGTGTCTTACCAATGTGAATGATGGAGTCGGCGCTCACTGTGTTGCATTGCAATATCCACAGGGAATGAAATAACAATGTCAGCATTTCCATCTCCAGTTTGAGCCAAAAAGGCGCATCCACGGATCCACCTCGCTGATTTTTGTGTTTTTCTCCAGTGATGAGCAAATCCAAAATAAGCGTCGGTGCGTAAAAGCGGCAGCAGCAGCAGCGGCAGCAGCAGCGAGGACCAGGGCTGAGTGAAATCACCACCGAACAGTGAGACAAAAAACCAAATCCCAAACACCAAACTGTTGGCCGGAGTCGAGAGGAAGAAGGAGGGTAGAAAAAGAAAGAAATAGAAGCTTCCAGGGCTCCAGAGAGAAACAACCCCGGCTAAGTTAGGAGGGAAGCGGGGACGGAGGAGAGGAGACACCGGGGGTTTGTTTCAGAGGTTGAGATCCGCCAGACGAGCAGCTCTGACTCTCTACCTCCGAGTCTGAGACATAACACACTGCAAACTGCGGAGGAGGAGGAGGAGGGACGCTCTCTCTCTCTCTTTCTCTCTGTCTCTCTCTCTCCCTCTCTCCTTCTCTCTCTTCTCCCCCAGCCCACGTGACTGCAGAGCCTCTATCTACGGCGCTGGAAGCCCGACCGGAGAAAAGAGAGGCGAGGGATGGAGATGGAGAGAGATGGAGGTGTGAGTGGAGGGAGGGAGGGATGGGAGCCGGTGCGCACCGCGGCAGAGAGCGGCTGCGAGGCGGCGAGACGCAACACGGACACCCGCCTGGTCGGTAGGTTCTGTGGGATGACCCGGACACCGGAGAGGGGGGGTGGGGGGGGAGGCCGTCGGTGCCGGTAAAGAACTTGCTGCAGCCAGACTTCACGTTAAACGCGCTTTTCCCTCCGACTGAAGTTGGTTTGTTCAGGGCCGGAAGAGGACCGTCACCGCTGCAGTGCCGCGCTACACCGAAGCTGTTGCCTCCGTTGGATTAAGTCAGAGCTCTGCACATGAGACCACAGAGCTCTGCACATGAGACCACAGAGCTCTGCACATGAGACCACAGAGCTCTGCCCGAGCCTGGGATTCAAGGGTCCGTGCGTAAATGCAAGACTAACGCTGGTTTTCTGCCGTGATGGAAAGACTACATGAAGACGTGTCAGTTCTGTAGGAGAGAGTTCAGGTGCTCAGAGTTGCAGAAGCCCCCGAGTGGACGTCGGATCAGGTGGGACACTGGTGTGAGACGGTACAGTATCCCCCCCTGGCAGCTTGGAGAGGTTGTGGATGACGCGCGGGGGCGCACGGACGGGAGCTACGGAACCACACGGTAAAGGTTGAGTGTGTCAGCCCGGACACACTCATCATGTCCGGCTCTCAGGTGGCAGGCAGGGCGAGCCTCGTGCGTAAAATCTCCCCAGCGCTGGCATGGAGGATTTTTTTTTTTTTTTTTTACCAGAAACGGAGAGAGAGAAACGGCTCAGAAACCCTACGCGGTGAGGAGGTAGAGAGAGTCGTGATAGCGGGGGTTTGGGGGGGGGGGGTAGATGAGTGCAAAGGGGGGAGGAGGCGGCGGAGTGTTTGGCTCCACAGGACAGAAGGTTCGGGGAGGCTCGGACACGCTGGTGTCCCGGTACAGTAGGAGGGGGGAGGAGGGGGGAGGAGGGGAGGGAGATGTGTTGAGGGAGCATGCAGCCTGGGGGGCATTCAACAAGTCTGCAGCAGCACAGCACTGCTGGGGGGGGGATGAAGTCCTGGATGTGTTTGGCGACCGATGAGGTCACAGGCACCCTGGGCGTGTGTGCATGTGACGTCACTGACCTTTCCTGTGATGTCATTCCAGGGGGATCTCCGCCCATGGGTGCTCCGACTCAGCAGAGAAGGCGGAAGTGGGAGATTACTACACTTGACCTTACAATTAAAGGATATTTCTTGTGAATGTCTGTGACTCAGAAATGTCTTTTAATTGTTTGGCCAAGTCTAGTTCGGCGAAAGTGTGGACACGAGCCTTCACAGGACTTGTGGATCGCGGACGGTTTCAGCACCCAAGGGGGCCGGACAGCTCCTCTGGAGCATCTACGGAGTCCCGGACGTGACATGTGACTGCATCTGATGAGGCAGGGGGAGAGTGATGTGACATAATCTAGAGAAGTGAGTGATAAATGGAGATGTCACCGTGAAATAAGCAATAAAAAGGAGCAGGATCTCTATTTTAAACTACAAGATCACATCCATCCAGCTGTAGGGATCTGTTCAGCGCCTCCCTTTGTTCTCAAGTTCAGTGAAGCAGATTTGGGAGGAAATGAGAAAAGTGCTCACAGATGAGTGAGGACAGGTGAAGTCAGGGGCAGAGGACACCGACACAAGGTCAAACTTTGAGTCTCATGACAGGACTGAATCTACGGCAGCTGAGAGGGACCATGTGACACTGGTGTTACTGAGGAGAACAGGTTCAGTGGGACTTCCTCTTTAACGCCGTACCTGACTGAGGTGTGTCTGAGCTGCAGCATGATGTGACGCACAGGTGGTTGCCATGGAGACCCCATGTGTGTCAACACCTTCACTGTCACTCACCATTATCATCAGCTGGTATGGTGTTTTTAGCCCTTTGTGATGTCATCAAGACTGATACACTGTTTTTATCTTCATCGTCCATTCATAATCATCATCATCATCATCATCATCATCAATAACCCTTCAGATCATCATCACTATAATCATCATCATTTTCACTGCTTTGATCTGATCCTAATCACTGTCATTGATGATGCTCTCATCATCATCATCATCATCATCATCATGAGCCTCAACATGTGACACCTTCATCCAGTTAATTAATCAATTAATCTGAATTCTTTTACATCAAGTAGGGTTTATAAGCATAAAGCCACACACACACACACACACACGCACACACACACACACACACACACACACACACACACACACACAGGCTCTCTACTGTCCATTGGTGGAACATTACACCTCCTACTGGCTGCTCACTGTTACTGCGAGGTGTTTGTCCTGGAGGGGAGACGGAGAGACAAAGAGGGGAAAGATGTGAAATGAAGGAACCTCCATACCGACACAGACTGAAGGCGACAAAACAACAATCAATCACACGCTGTCCCTTCAAAACAGATACACTCCTGCACCAAACGTGGGGTCACGGGCAGCGACTGATGCCATTTTATACTCCAAAGACTGAACTTTGTACCACACGACTTTTGTCTGACAGCTTAAGTTGCTTCAGATCACAGTTTCTGGATCATCACGTCTCAGAAAAGTCTCCTCATTGTCAAGTGAAGTTAACTATTTCTTTGGATCGTTCTTGGATTTCACAAAACAGAAAACTTGATCTTACAGACCATGATGCATCGCTGTAGATTAAACTGCCCAGCAGGATATAAAGAGGACTTCTGCATGAAACACACACATTAATGCAGCAGCGCTAACAGGAGGCACTGACGAGGAGCAGGTTACTGCAATATAAGTACATCTAGCTGATAATATGTGCATACTTTCACTTTAATACAGGACTTCTACTTGTAATGGCAAAAAGAAAAGGTATAATCCTGCACCTAAACTCCCTGTCAACACAGAGAAGAGGAGGAAAGGGAGAGTAACAGAAGATCTCCCCTCCTGGTTTCCTGGTGAGGAGTTAAAGGTAGTTTTTAAGATGCAAAGACCAACAGACAATCATAACCATCAATAATTAATTTGAATCTAAAGGCAGAATCACTACTCTGCCGCCATTAAACTGACAAGTAACACCCCAAAGAGCTGAGGGCTAAAATAGCTCCAACACTCTGAGTATAATGGGGCGGCAGAAATGGCCCAGAAGCCCAGAGGAGCAGCTCCTTAGTTTTCTAAACCCCCAGATGGACTGTGAGTGACAGATTCACCCCACGTTCACCAGCCAGGGGGGAGGAGAGCTGAGGCCCACAGAGCCTGAGCAGCAGCAGTCACACCTTCACCTGTGGAAGTGTGCAGGATTCATGAAGCTCATCCTCTCTGCTCCGCTCGGCCCCCACAGTTTAAACACCTGATGTGTGAACAGTGAGTGCCTGTAGTAAAGCTGGAGCTCCCTTCACACTGGAGCCTCACTTTGGCTATGAAAGCCCTGATTATTCTATAAGATGAAGTGACTGAAGAGGAGGAACGACCTCATTTCTCCCCCTGTGGGAACCTTATCTTCAGCTTGTCCTTTCAATTCAGCCGCCGAATCAAACCGGGGCCGGCAGACGACACAGCTGATCACACACCATAATCATCATCCCTCAATCATTTGTTATCACGTCAGATGTCTGCGCAGAAATCATCCGCTCACCCTGAAAAGACTCCTCTTCCTCCAAAAATAAACCTCTTCTCCTTTCACTCCCGCCATCTGTTTTGTCAGCAGTAACTCCAGCGTGGATGACAATCTAATTGCATCCTCATCTCTCTCCGGTTTAATGGGCTGTCAGGTAGCATCATTACACACTTTCATTGCTTCCCTGTGCAACTCACATATCGACAATAACTGACGATATGAGTGTGTATCTGTGATGGAGGGAAGCTGCAAACTGTGCGAGGGTCGCATGGGACCGTACATCTGAAAACGAGCGTGAACATCAGTCACACAAACCAGCATCCTGCATGTGAGAATGTTCTTCTGTTTCCACATTTATATCCTCACAAGCATCAAACTGTGTTATTGCTCTAATTTGTGTATTTGTATTCAGGCAGAATAATTTCCTTTGGGATGAATAAAGTTGATCTTATCTTATCTTATGTGCGGTCAGAAGTTCGGGGGGGGGGTTTTTGGAGGACTTCTATCAGTTGCACAACAGAGCGGTGTGATTTTTGTGGCTTAAAATGTCTGATGGGAGCTCTGATATTTTCAAACTTGGGCCAAATTTGCACATATTTTGTTGCTATTATGACTGAGAGGACAAAATGAGTACAGAAAAATGAGAAAAAGTGTTGGAATTGGTCCAGTAGATCACTTCAACACCCTGTTCTTCCAGCTAAAATCCCTGTTTTAGTGAATGTAGTCTGGTGTGTGTGCTGTTTGTGGTTAAACCAAAAGGATCTTCCAGGTCTCTCTCTGTAGGGATCCTTTCCATGATGCTGTCACACACTTAGAATAACACTCTGAGCCTGTCAGTGGATCAAACAAGCTCTTTTAGTGGACCTACTGTGATCAGGTGCAGTTGTCCCAAAGGATCACGTTGCAGCCATTGCAGCCCGTTTGGTGGCTGCTGGCTGAGGTGATCTACTGGACCAGTTCCAACACTTTTAGTGCCTATCGGTTATTTCAGACCCAAAAAAAACAGAAAATACAGCCTAGGTTTTAAAACTGGAGGTCTCCTTTATGGGTTCAATATGCTTTAAACAAAGTAGGTGGCATGAAGTGTGATCTCAGGACAGAGATGTTTATTCCTCTTCCAATGGCCGGACTCGGGAAGAGAGTGTGTGTCAAATACAGTTCAACGATGTGACAAGCACTTCACTGAACGAGGCCTTTAGAAATGAGCTTTTTGTGGTGTGTAATACAAAGATGCACTCCGCGGTTTATCTAGGGGCTAATATCACACCCCGGGAGGCTGAGCCCATCACAGTAAACGAGCGCCGTACCTAATTTCTCTGGATGTGATGTGCAGTCGACAAGGAGCAACCAGGGCTTGTGTGAATGAATGCGTTGAGTGTAGTAAGACAAACGTGTGCACGTTCATTTCAGAGGAGACTCGGAGGAACATTTGGTTGCACCGCATTGTTTCTTCACCCACCGGTGGAGGAGCAGTAATCAAGTTTCCAAACAAAGCAATAATGTTGTGCAGATTAGACTGAGCCGCAGGGAGCAGGAGCCAGATCAGATCACATCCATCAGCTGAGAGACGGCTGTCTGAGGCCGACCGCAATAAGACTTCAGAGCAGGAAACCACGTCACAAGAGTGTGTGTGTGTGTGTGTGTGTGTGTAAAGTGACTATAAATACACCTGTCACTGTAACAGAGAGGCTTTTTCATGCATTTCTTCGAGTAAAATCTAAAATTAATAGTTGTTCTTTCACGTCAGGAGAGTTTTTGATGATGTTCTCTACTCATCTATTTGTGGAAAGGCAAGAATCAGAGGCCAGCGTGTTGTTCTGCTGTTCGCTGTCAGTCAGGGACATTTTCCATTTCGGTTTGCTTTGAAGACGCTCTTTTCCCTCGGAGGATGATCTGTGAGAAAGATCACGTTTGAAATCAAAACTTCACTCTTTTTTAAAACTACTTTGGAAGTAGGGAATAAAACTTAAAAAAACTCACTGTCCTGATGTTGGTGCTGGTGGTGCAGCTCCTGGCCCGTTAGGTTCAGCTCAGTTTCTTCAGTCGTAACATGCATCCGTTTGAGTCCGAGCACGAGTCCGTCTTGTTGGGCAGTCGTTTAAAGAATAGGCCTGCTGAAATATAAGAGACAGGCAAAGAAAATAGTGTCACGGCTAGTCCGAGAACCCAAGAGGTGGACACGGGACAGACTCAAATACAAGATGAACACAGGTTTCTTTACAATATAAACAGAACCAAGACAATACCAACTGCTGAGGCTGCCACTCCTCATAAACTGAAGGAGAACAAACTAAGAACAATGCAAGGGTTCTGAAGCTGGAGGCGGGAACCAGGACGGGCAGGGCTGGAGCAGGTCTGGAGCAGGTCTGGAGCAGGTCTGGAGCAGGTCTGGAGCAGGGCTGGAGCAGGTCTGGAGCAGGTCTGGAGCAGGTCTGGAGCAGGTCTGGGAGGTAGCAGCTGAGTCGACATACTGGCGAGGAGTGAATGCCTGAACCAGACTTCAGTAGCAGGAGGTGGATGGTTGATTGCAGGTGACCCACACAGCTGTCTCCATTCCTGCACTCACACCCAGAGAGAGACAGAGACGGACGGACCAGGGCCGGGATCAGAGGTCCTGACAAATAGGATGAGTTTGTCTTAACCCTTTGAGGGTCTTCAGCACTTTCTAGTGTGTTATGATTTTTATTTTTAGCATATTTTATCAGTTTTTCATGCATATTGCTTATAATTTTGCAAGATGGTGAATTTTTCAGAGTTCTCAATTTTTTTCATGTATTTTCTGTGTATTTTAGACCATAAAATGATGCGCATCATGACAAAAACATGGCAATTTAAGGGTTAATTTTTTAAAAAACTAATTAAAATTTGATATGTATGATTAGGGCTGATGCTGGTCTAAAAAACTATTTAAAAAAAATTTTAAAAAAAGAAAGATTTTTAACATTTTTATGGCTTGTTTTTATGCATACACATTTATGTGTGTAAGGATCTTTAACGTGATTATTTCTGAGGACCTTCAAGGGGTTAAAGTCTGTGTAAAGCAAACTCACAGGTTTGTTTCTAGAACACATGTTAGAGAACGACTGCTGAAAATGTGGAGAGACAAACAGTTTTTCACTAGTTTTTGGGGCGATGTCTGAAATCCCAGAGGGGACGGGGTCCTTGTTGGAGGGGCCAGGTCTGTGGAGGCAGGATGGGAGGTGACGGTGAAAGGGAGGGAGGGAGGCGGGGAGTGGAAACTGTAAAGATAGTCTTGAAATACAACCAATACATAGAAACGTTTTAACAGAGCACGTCGTTGTGCTTTTGTTTCACCTTGAAATAATCCAGACTACAGAGGGGCCACAGGGTTCAGTCTTCCCATCTCATCTCACCAGACATTAACTTGTCATCTGTAATCCATAACATTTATGGCAGAGCTGCAGTGATTTCCATCCAGTGTGAGACCTGCTGTCCATAAAGTAGCTTATCTTTATTCTTAAACCTTCTGGGTTGATGAACTGGGAACAGAGTCTGACCCTGGCAGTGAGCCGGCTTTGGGAACAGCCACCAACTTCCCCTAAACTGGCCACAAAAGTTGATACAGCACTGAAATAGTTGGATTTTACTGAGGAAATCAAGTCATTTTGGGCACACGAGGACTTGTTGGTGAGGCCAGAGCCTCATCTTTATTCACTGAATACAAAAAAATAGATTTTTTAGTTTTCCCTGTCAAGCTGTCCTTCGACTGAAGGCAACAGGTAGAGCTCAGCTGTCGATATGTTAAACCCTCGGAGTTCTTTTTTTTTTCTTCTGCTCAACTTTTCAGGCTGCTGAAATCTTGGGGAGGGTGTAATGAGAAACACAAACCTGTTCAGAATATAAATAGAGAATCAGTCACTCATTGTAGAAAACAGGATTTCTAAAAGTTTAAGGAATCTGACGGCCAAACTGGAAAATATATACATTTAAAAATCAGTCTGGTTTTATTGTCATTAAATCCTGTGAACGTACAAAAGGTGTGTGTATTGAATCCTGATAAATCTTCATTCCACTCAGTTTCCTCCTGTTTGAGTAACATTCATTAAAAACTACAGTGAGCAGCTGTTTCAGGAAACTACTGAAGGGTTTCTTCTGTAAATGAAACCATTAATTTGTCCGGCGTTTTAAAACATTTACTGAGCCGTCAGACTTCACAGGAATCTGTGGACACAAATGTTTTTTAAGTGCACAAACATTTGTCCAGAAATGTTTGCAGTTTTTTTGCAGGATTCCTGAGTGAAGCAGGATGTAACAGCCCATAACGCACACGGAGAGATGCCTGTAATGTTGGATGAACAGTGAGCGAGCAGAAGCTGCCAATGCTTCAGCTCTAAAAACCATCAGCTGAACACAAAGGGAGCCAACAGCGTGTCGTGGACAGTGAAATATCAGTTCCTGTCTAGTGCCGATAAGAGTTGATAATTAGAAACAAGACGACACAATGTTCTGGTTCCCGCTCCATCTTTATTGATCGAAAGAGAAAGCCTCACACAGACGGGAGCGAGGAGACGCAGATTACACACATGCTTTCACTCAAGGGGTTATTTCACCTTCTTCAACATTTGCTTGGATCTCAAATATCCATCCACCACCTGCACCTTGTCCTTTAAACCCCCCCCCCCACCACCACCAGGCTAAACTCTTTTATAATGAGTTTACTTGTCTTTAGTTTCCCAACAACTTAACAACTTAACATCGTGGTGAATACAGAAAACTATTCTTACCAGCAAAAGCAAGATCTTGTTGGATAATATGAGATAATATGAGATTATATGTGATTCTCTCCTCAGATCAGTAATTATTTGATATATCATTAACTGGACTCTAGTTAAGGCACAAAAAGTATTCCTGCACGATAATTATGATAATTCAACATTATCAGTATGATGAATTCAACCATTTTTTGTACATCTGTGATGAGTTTCTACTTCGACATAGTTGTGTTGACGTGCCAATTCAGTGTAAGATCTGTTTCAGGAAAGGTTCAGTTAAAATATGGGAACATTTGAGCAGATTGTGGAGCACAAATCAGTCCGATCAATCATGCGATCATCCTGGTCCCTCTGGGTTTGAATGTATTTGCTTTACTTGTGAAGGGAGTGAGTTTAAAGATTACATGTAAACCCACATCCCCGTTAACAGGCCAAGACTCTAACAGGCCTTTGTCACTGCTCTTTGTAAAATGGACACAGGTCCACGTAATTGCCCTTGTTTTTAGCCCGGACGCCGGGGTAAAGAGGCTCAGTGAAGGTGGTGTTAAAGGTGTAGAGGTGAATCAGAGTGTCTGCACAGACTCTGTAGAAGGACAGCGTCCCAGCAGGCCAGTCCAGAAACACCCCGACTCTGCTGCAGCCAGTGGAGGGAAGAGCTTCTTTCCACACCTGACCGTCATAATAGGCGCAAAGATTTGGACTCTCTAATCCGAAACACCACGATATGGTGTTACATCCAAACTTGTTCAGCGAACCGCTTCCCTTTCTTTGAATTCCCTTGTATGCAGCAGCGACGTAGACGGATTCCTTGGAGCCCTGACTCCACTCCACCTCCCAGTAATGGCGCCCGTCTAACCCGTCTTTACACAACGCCTGCGGTTGTTTCTCAAACCTCTCTGGGTCGTCGGGATATTTCTGCCGCTCTCCATACGTTGCCCTTTTGTTGTCCTCAGACAGGGTGAGGCAGTTGTTGGCGGTGTTGGGGTCCAGGGTGAGATCACAGGCGTCTGATAGATGGAGCAAAACAAAATGTCTCATTAGTTATTCTGACGTCACGTGTTCACAAAAGCATTAAAAAAGGACTTACACCAAATCAAAGTCTTTCTGTCCGTCACAGCATTCACATCATCGATGTCAGGCTTTGCGAACATGGTGGAAGTCAGTCTGCCGTCCTTGTAGTGGTAGATGGTTGCTCCCGTGTACTTCTCATCTGCTATGGCTGCTATCAGGAAGCGGTAATAGGGGTTTCCTTGCATGACTTTGGCGAAAATGTTGAACCTTCTGGCTAGTGCTCTCATGTTGGCTAAAACTTCATCTGAGTAGTACCACGGCTCCTCATCGGTTCTTTCTAAGTCACGGGAATCCAGGTATCTCGTCATGGCGTCGAGGCAGGGGTCGTCGATCTCCAGGGAGGTGAAAACAAAGCAGAAAGCATCTTCTACACCTGGAGCGAGAACCTCTCTGTCCAGCTCGGTCTGATTTGGGACGATCTTTATTCCCTCCTTGGCAGCGATACAGGAATTGATGACGTTGATTTCTCTCTCTTTGTGATCCAGCCACCTGCTCAGTCTTTCCTTGCTGAGCGGTGACTTGTCTCCGTCTTCAAAGAGCTGTTTCACCGAGCTCTCATCTTCTTTACCTTCACGGATGAGGGGAAATTTCTTCGCCATGGTCCGCTGGAGGTTAGATACATAATAGCCGCACAGTTTTTGGAAACTGAGTAACTTCTTGCTGATCTGTGGAAAGTTCTCTTCCGATGCGTTGGTCAGAGAATCATTGCATCTCATTTCTGTTTCCCTTAAATCTTGCAGAGTGTCTTCCACCTTCCTCACGAGTCCGATGCTGATCGTACTCTTCAGCTCAGCAGCTTCTGAATACAAATCCCTCAGCGGCATCATCCAGACCTTCAGTGGGACGCTGCTCTCTCCCTTTTCTCCCACCAGCTTTGGAAGCGCTGCATAGGTTTTCACTGCATCTTCAAATGTCGCAGGGTTGCTTTCAAGATGCAAGTCTCCGTAGAATTTGCAGGAGAATTTCTTGGTCAGAGCTTCTTCTCCCGTCGTCAGCTTCATCTCAACCTTCCCCCCAACATCAAACGAAGGGATCTTGTTTATCACAGCTTTCATGCTGCCCTCCATCTCCTGAACGCTGCTGGCATCCAACTTCTCGCTGTCAAATACAAAGAAAGCATTCGCCCCATAAAGGATGCCTGTGACTACGTGCGTCGCCGTGGATTTCTTGATGACATTTTGCTGTTGGTCGTCCAAGTTTACAAGGTCAGTCATCAACAGCTGCTTGAAGTTGGTGGTCGCTTTGTACCGACACGTCACTCTGCTCTGATTCTTGAATTTCTTCGTGTCATTCAGATACTTGGCGGATCCTTCGACTTCAACCAGTCCACTCAAGAAACTGGCCTTCAGAGAAGCTTCGATATCAAGCTGAGAAGACTTGGATTCAATGGAGTCAGACGCAGACACTTCAAATGCACTGCTGGGCTGACGGTTTTCAACTGTGTTCTGCTGAAGAGTTTTAATGTCCCACAACGTCAAACCTAGAAAAATTGGAAATCATCAGTCATCTGATAAAGCGGGAGTCACAAAAAGTTCATCACAGTCGTGTTTGATTGATGATTTCTGCATGTTGCAGCTTCCTTTAACAGCTACCATATGTATTCTTTAACTGATTAATAAATAACCAATAAAGAAATGATTGGATTTAGGGTGTTTGCACAACATGACAGTAATTGTGTGACAATGCAACAATAAAAGTTCATGTTTGTGCCTTTAGACTTCAGATTAAGTGTTGTAGTATTGGTATTTTAACCCTAAACTCAGGGTCAACTGAATAATAAAACACAGGCATTTATTGTTTTGTTTCAGTTACATAACATCTGCAGACAACATCACTCTTCCTGAATCCTTCCTGAATCCTTCCACCTTCTGCGATGACTTCCACAAGCTCACCTGGAGCTGCCACACTGTTTCTCTATTTCCCTGTTTCGTTATCGTGGTTTAGGCAGAAGTCTGCTGGAACAAGCCCTAACGTTAGCTAATACATTAGCTAGCTGCAAACAGACTCCAGGTGAACTCCTGAAAGCCGTGATGTGTGGCCACGTCAGGCTCTTACTGCGGTCAGACCTGCCGATGTTCAACATTTGGAGCAAATGTATTCATGCAGGTAAGGCAGCGATGATAGCAGTGGCCTGTAAAGACTCAGCGATCAGTGAGCCACAGTGGAAGAGGAGAGAGCAAGACTGCAAACACAATCAGAACTGAACTGTAGTAAGAGTAACTGTAAGCTAGTGCCTGTTAGAGGAAGGCTCGGAGTGAAACTGAAATGACAGTGTGGTAAACAATAGCTCGGTTTGTATGAAGCTTTTGTCGTGAAGGCGTTAGCTGCCAGCTGAAGCATGCAGGGCAGGCTAGCCGACAGGTGACAGACACACAGGTGAATCTAACAGTGCAAAGGGATTAGACATCAAAGCCGTGGTATTCAATTATAACTTCTTTTCACAGTGCGTGTTAATGAACAGGTGAGGTTAAAGGAAGTGTTTCCACTCTATGAAATGATTTCAAAGCTCCTGTAAACAGAGCTGAGACAGATTTAGAAACATGTTTCTACAATTACAGGACTGATGGAGACTTACCTGGGATCACTTCATCCTTGACAGCATCATAGAGCATTCCCAGGGTGAAGGGTCGACTCAGGGCAGCAACGCACAGTCTATCTGAGGCCATCTCTCCGACCTGGTGACAAGTGTCAAGACAGTCACCACACAGGCTGCAGTGCTTAATTCAAACCTCCGTCAGCTGCAGCCAGCTCTCCTCCTCCACCCAAACAGACAGGATGACTGAGATGACAGTCTACTGTACTTAGTGTAGCCCTGTATAAAAATCATTTGGGTTACAGTGCCTAAAATTAGTATAATAAGTATAATAAAAGTATAATAAATAGTGGTATTAAAAAGTTCATGATATGTAGGAGAGAAAGTTCATAAGGTTTAAAAAGGGTTAAAATATGTGCAGGATAAAAAGAATAAACATGTTATGTACAGTTTAATAGATTTGACCATTTACAGTTAAAAGAAAGTTTAGGTTTTAAGTTCATTTGAAATATTTGTAATATGGAAGAAAGGACAGATGAAGAAGAAATGTGTGTTCTCCTGTGTAATCTACCTTACCTGTGTTATGTCAATCACTTCATTCCTGTGTTGCTTTTGGTTGCGTATCAAACTCACGAGCCAATCAGAGTACGCTCACTGCAACGGGTTAAATCTCATTTATAGTTGTGTATTCATATGAATGTGTGTGGGCCCACAGGTAAATATTGATGTTTGAGTGTTTTGAAATTGAGGTTGACTTACAGATGTCAAAAGGAGTAAATTTTCATTTAATTTTAAATATATAAAACAAAAGAGGTTTTGTTTGCTTGTAGCAGAGGAGTTAAAGATCCCACATTGTGTTTGGTTTTGAAACTAAAAAAGGGAAGTAACACCTTTAAGAGGTTGGGAAATTAATTTAGATTATTCATTCTGGTACAGGAGACTTGAATTTGTGTATTTTCACTTCTTAAATATTATTTCATTTTGCATAAATAAATACCTGTGAGGTTTTTTGTATTTAAAGTACAGTTGTGGTGGTCATTATTAAAATAGGTCATAATCAAAGTTACAGACAAACATATTAACCCTGGAGAACCCACGGGGTCAAGTTTGGCCGCTGTTAATTGCTGCCACCCAAAATGAACAAACGTAAAAAAAATTGTCAAATTTAACTTCAAAAACCCAGAGTGCCACTTCTGACCCCTGCATAGAGACACTTAGTGGATGAATATTGAACTGACATGAGCCAGAGTGGTAGTGACAAGATGACTGACCACATGCTGTTTCGTTGAGCTGGAAACCTTCCCGAACAAAATCATCTTCTCAGCAAACCAGTGGTTGGTAAAATAGTGTATTTTTTGTTAATCTATTTAGTATTAGCTTGCAGAATGCCTAGAAGTATGTTTTATATTCTTTTTGGATAAATTAGCAAC
Organism: Pempheris klunzingeri; assembly: GCF_042242105.1. NCBI lineage: Eukaryota > Metazoa > Chordata > Actinopteri > Acropomatiformes > Pempheridae > Pempheris > Pempheris klunzingeri. Next base: position 1,604,464 of record NC_092031.1, read on the forward strand.
TCTGAGCTAGTTCAAAAAACGATGGGCCAAAAATGACCCTCTGGGTGTATGGGTTAAAAAATGACCCTTTGGTTCTTTGAGTGACTTTGTAGATGGAGAATGGTGACAGTCCTGTATTTGGCTAAAGCCTTGAAATAAATTCATTTGTATAATATATTTTACTAAGTTACCTCGGTAGTACAGGGCCAGAGACTAATACTTATAATAACTATAATAATATAATAACTTATTACTTATTTTATATATATATAATATATATAATAAGTAAATTGCCGTCGATGTGCTGTGTGCAAGGACCTCAAAACTGAAATGCACTGTGAAAAATGTGCAGTTCCTCTCTGCATCAACAAAAAAAGAAATTGTTTCAAAGATTACCACAATGTCTAGTGTGAGTTCCTCTCTCTAGCAGAACAGATTTTTTGATAAGCAAAGAATCATGGTGTTAGTTTTTTGGCCTTGTGTTCTTGTTTCCATTGGCCAAAGTGTGTTTGTACATTTGAAATCCAGTTCTAACATGCAAAAAAAACATTGTTAAATGTAGCTGTGTGGTTAACTGATTATTTTCCCAAGTTTAAAATAGTTTGCATTGACAGTGTTTGTTATTGTGATTCTTTGAAATGATACGCCTAAAGCCCAATGGGTCAAATTTGACCCTAATCCTAAATTAGGGAATAAAGGGTTAAAATTGAAAAAGTGGATATTTTGGTGTTCAGTGAACTTATAGCAGTCATTTAATGCATAGTTCATAATTTTCCAAAGAAGAAAAGGGTTCTTGGGTTCTCCAGGGTTAAATTAGTTGTATTTTCCTACAGCGAGCCCAGGCCCTGTCCCATTGTATTAACCACTCTAGCTTTAAATTTAACTACATGGGACCTGGGTTACATTAGGAATGCAGTGTTTGTGGAGTTCAGTGAAAGTCTCACCCAGTTTGTCGATCAGATGAGTTGTTGTGAGTCTTCTGAGCTGCCAGTCCGACGGCCTGTCATGCTGTGACACTATTAATACCCTAACCCCCCCGGACACGCCTCCATTCTGCCCATTCCTCCTCCACCGCAGCTTCACTCTTACCTGTGCTTACCTGTACTGCAGTGGCTGCAGGACTGGGGAATTCTCTAGAACATATGGCTGCTATCAGGCAATCGACTCTCCATCACTGTGTGTTCGTCCGTCCAGGAGTATTTACATTTTATATCACTTTTATATCACTGAAACAACAAGTGCTAGTTTCCTGTGACCATAAAAGGGTCTGTTATATAATTTGGCGGAAGTTTCTCTCCAGAAATGAAAACCCCCCATCTGAAATTTGATCAAGTTGATTCTGTGGAATGATCACTTTCACGTTCCTGCAGGTCAGGAATAGTCTGCACCTGTTAAATGACGGTAACCGACCAGGAAGTTTGACAATAGCTGGGGTTGTTTTCCTCGTTTCAGTGATTGAAACGATGTGACTGAAGCTCCCTGTGGCCTCAAAGTTTGGTGTTTGGTATGACACAGTGGTTTCTGTGTCATACAGCAGGTTTTTCTACATGCATGCAGCAACACTCCCACAAACCAACTCTTGATCACACTCCAGCATTTTGATTAACTGCTCAAACAACAAACAGGGCGGTTTACAGGTGCTTTTCCACGGCCAAGGCCTTAAAGAGAAGGAAATTACTCCTCCAAGGAGGTTTTGGTTAATAAATTGTTGGTTTGAAGCTTTTAGTTATGAAACTTGACCCACAACGAATAACTCATTTCCAGATTTGGACCAAAGCAAACAGACTTTAACGTTAACTTACAGCCTTCTGTAGCTGAGAAGTATTAAATAAAAGGACAAGAACAAATTTTGACAAGGAAGGAGGGAAAGGGTGAGCAAACAAAGTGAAGAAAGAATAAACAACCAAATAGCTGCTATCGCTACACATTTTTAGCCTACAAATAACTTTAAATGTCCTGAAGCGGGAGAGAAAGGCGTGATTCAGCACTGGCAGGGAACACTATCCATCATGTTAAAGGGGACGGCGGTGGAGGAGAGAAGAAGAAAAAGCTGTCTCGAGCTGTGAAAAAGGAGTCTGCACAATAAGAAGAGTTGCCAGACGAGGCTGGTGAGGATTACTCCTCCTCGGCTCGCTGCCGTCTTCCTCCCAGACTGTCCATTTATTGTCTTCCTGTGCTCTCTTTCAAAGCCTTCGCCTGCATCCCTCCTCCCTCCAGAGTGTGCTCCTCCTATGCCAGTGTCAGAGAAGGTGTTTCAAGAAAAGCTCCCTGTGGAATACGTCCTGTTTGATTTGAGTCTCATTTCTTATTTCTAGCCTTAAAGTGTATAAAGAAAGACGGACGACACGTCTCCACTTCCTCCCACTGTACAGAAATGGAGCCAAAATGGAGTCAGTGCAGTGGCGCTCAGGGCTGAACATGGGGCTGGATCAGGAAAAAGATAAAACCAAACGTATCAGAAAAATACATCAACATGATGAATACCTAAAATGGCAGACATGGGGTTTATCACCTATGCTGGGGGCCGTCCAGGTGTTTTGGCTTCACCTTTGTGGGACAGTCACGTCGTCTACATACTCCACATACTCATGGAGCATAATGAGGAGATGTTGTTAACTAATGTACCAAGTTAGAAACATGTTAATACTGAATGTAACTTATTTTGTTTTCTCTGCTTCATTTCATCTCTTTTCCACCAAATTAACGTTTCCTCGACCAAAGTGCCGCCCACACTCATATTGGTACGTTTTCCTAACCTTAACCACACACCAGAGTCTGGATGCAACCTGGACTGGACTGTAACACCACCCCAGAGCATACATGTAATGTTTCAATCCCTGAAAGAAGCATTCTCAACATGATCCAGGTAGCCATGACATTTGACAGCAAAGTGTGATTCCAAAGTGACAAGTTAAAGCGCACTAATCAATACATTTGTCATCATGAAGGACAGAGAAAAAAAAAAACCACAAGAGCAAAATACAAGAACCAAATCCAAGCGTTCGCAAGAGCAAACAAGACTAATACATGACAGGCGTGCAGGGAAGAGATATATAGATATATAGTCTACAGTAGTATATATTATTCTCATAAGAAGGTGCTCAAGCCTGTGAAACTGTGCAGTACTTTTATATGCACATTACTCTGTAATAGTGAAAGCAGAGGTTTAAGTTGTTCTTCCTCTCACTTGGCCTGCTTTACCCTCATAACCATTTATCTCGGCGACAGAATACATTACAGCACTTTGCTCTGATACCACAGGTCTCCCCCAGAGGTAATAAAACTCACTTTTAATATTGAAAACAAGTTGCACCGGCTTTTGTGCCAGACATTCATTTATTCAAGTTTCTTGTCTCCATTTTTAATTTGCTTTGATGGAGGAAAGAAGATGAAATGAAGTTATCCTTCCTCATGTCTGTAATACCCTGTTGAACAGAGGGGAAAAAAAAAACGATAAGGAGTAATTGCACAATCGCGTTCCCCTTCCCGCCCACTTCAAACCATCTAACATACCGTCGTGACTGTAGCATATAATTAACTTCATCACGCATGCTGCTGTGGTGAGATAAGGAAGGAGAGGGTGGCACTGACTGCTGCTGGGGGGGTAGAAGCCAGGAGGGATGGACGTACCACCACATTTTGGACAAATAATTCATCCTAAAGTTGTATTTCATCCCCGTCTCCTCACAGTTATGTTTCTGTACTGTTAATATGCAACAGAGCAGCACTGCACAGGTGTGGGTGGGCTCGTATTCAGGGGTTGGGAGCCTCTTATCGACAATGTAGAAACATTTTTGAAGATTGTTTTTGCACAGAATGACCATATTATCAATTATGAGCTTTTCAAATGTACACTTCCTGTGAAGGGACGGAGTCAGCCAATGGGAAATAAAATCCTCCTCAAATCTTGGCAGCTTCTCAACAGCAACCTTTGCTGTTGAATTCTGCATGAGGTCTCCGTGGAGTGTCAGTCCCATGTGAACTGGGCGTTAGCGCTCATACAAGTTCTCAGGCATCACCAGTGGGACACCTCGACAGGTTTCTCTTTGAAAACACTCAGCGGAGATGCAAAGAGAAGCTGTTTGGACTCAAACGTCCACCTGACCTGAATAAACTGATGCAGGCCTGCACGGTGTTGGAAAAACATCTTAGCATGATGTTTATCCACCAATATATGACTTGATTTTATGTTCAAAGTTGTCAGTGCCAATATATTGATAATCTCCTCACATCACATCGCTCAGAAGTGCCTGATGGTCAAGATTAAATCATCGCTGTTTTCCCTCCAACATCACATCAGTCAAATGATGTTTTTCCTCGCAGATGGGTGCAACTAGGAGACTAACAGAAAAGAGTTTAAACCCAAAGAGAAAGTCGTTTTTACATTCGGTTAGTGAAAATGTAATTATGTCCTCATCAAAGGAACGTTCATGTTTTACCGTCGGATGGAAACTGGTTGTGGTTAAAGTATTCAGAAGTCTTATAACAAGGACAACACACCCATTAAAAGTCACAAGTATTAAAATGTTCTCATAATGAACCGGTGCCCATTTAGAATTGGTAACTTTTGGAAAAGAGAACTGCACTGAAACAATGAGCCATTTTCAGGATCATGGATCTTAAACTGGAGCTCCTAAAGTCAAAATGCAAAGAAAAGAAAAAAAATAATAGGACTCGACATTCATAGGATGACAAAATCTTAGAGAACACAGATGGCTTGTTGGGTCGCAGCTACGTCTAACACACACAGACATTTCTTCCCAAATAGCATGAGGCCTGATGGGAGAGTGCAATTTACTGGACGGACAATTTGCTTGTCAAATGTTCCTCAGCTGTGGCATCTCATCAGGGACATAAGCTGGTGGAGCAGCAGGACTGAAAACACCCACTCAGAGCTGCCTGCTAACATCAGAGCGGCGTCCCATCACTTTCTGGACCGTTCAGCTCCAAACACTGAATGTTTCTGTCACCGTGTAAACTTCAGGTTACATTAAAGATTCACTGAAGCTGTGAATTAAAGCTCACATGAAGTTATTATTATTGAACTACTATTACAGGAACCAAAAACAGACGCTGTGTCGCAGAGGAGGAGCGTAACATTTTCCAATTAAAGGGCTGGAGGGAGTTGAATGTTTTGAAGTGCAGTCAGTTCAGGTGAGGGCTCGGTCCAATTCGACAGACTTCAGTCGATGAGAAGCAGACAGCAGCTCAATAGAATTCATCATCAGGTTTACTCAACCAAACATGTGAAACATGGGCGGAGAGTCGAGCACAGTGCACGCTCTGTCTGCCAATACAGATCTTACATGGCACATGTTCCACAGTGATCCACGTCCACGCTGTGTGAAGGTACAAGCTGCTGCTGCAGCACAGATCAGAGTCGTCGTGCATCACACGGACACACGTGTTGAGCTTTGATCCTCTTAGAGCAGACACACACACATGGATGACACGTGTGACCAGAGGAAGGTAATAAACGTCAGGCAGTGCAGAACAAGCCTCCATGTAAAGAATCACGTGAACTGTGAGCTAAACACACACAGAGACAATGTTCATACCTTAAACCAGCATCACTCACCACATAACTCCATATCCTTTAGTCTGTAACACAAATTCAGAATCAGAAAGTTGTCATTGCACCAGTAGTGCAACAAAATTTGTGCTAAAATCCTACAAATACATTGTGACTCACAAACACATTCGCTCATTCAGTAATAAATAATAAAAAAGGCATAAGAGCAGCAGCAGAAGTGTAAAGGGGAGTTTGCAGGACCAAATAGCAGCACAGTCAATGGAAGAGCAGGTGATAATCTGCTGGCTGGGTGGATGGGAGGCAACTGGACCAGAGAGGGACGGGCTAGACTCGTAGTTAAACCCGGAACCGGGGTCAGCAACAGGCGGAGAATCGGTGACAGGCGGGAGGTCAGGTAGTCAGCAGGCAGACAGAAGACAGGAAGGACACAGGCGTAGCTCGTGGTCAGGAACAGAAGGCTGAGGTAGTTACCAGGGCAGAGACGAGGAGCTGTAGTCAGGGGCAAAACCAGGAAATCAGTCCAAAGAGAAGTGCTGGAAGGTCAGGCATGGAGCAAAGACAATCTGGCACTGAGTGAGTCTACTGCTGAGCCTAAATAGGCAGGTGAGTGCAATGACTGCAGCTGTGGAACCAGGTGAGGGTGATTGCCACTGATAGGGAGGCGTGGCCAGGTGAGCAGGTCAGAGAGTGTGGAAAAATTGTGACATAGTGACACAGTGACACAGTGACACAGTGCACCTGTGAGGTGTGTGGGGAGGGTTTGAGTTATCATATCATTCCCTTCCTATAATTAATCATTTTTATTATTAATATTCTTTTCAGATCAGATCTTTTTGATTCTGTTCATGTAGAAGTTTTAGTTCAGATCATAACTGAATGAATCGGAGCTTCTTCTTTTTTTCCCACTTGACATGAATTTTTACTGACTGAATTTAAGTGGGTTTTTTTCTATTGTACAATTTAGAATGAAACAACTGACGATAATAGATTCAGTGGTATTTAAATCCCAACATTTAGTGCTCAGCAGTGACTACTTTTCACAATAAAAGCACTCAGTTGCTTATGAGATTGAAATCCTTACAGCTTTACTCTTATTGTTTTATGTGTCACTTCAAATTCTTGCCAAATTTATAATGTTTGACAAACAGCAGCGATCCCTTACTGCCCTTTTTCTGCCCAGAGACACATAACAGATGATTGCTTCCACCGCTCTGCTTGCTGGGAGGCTTATTCTCCTTAAATGGACACGTCCTTCCTCACCTACTCATAACAGATGCACTGATGAGACACTGCAGGTTCTTCTGGAGATGTTCCCTCCAGAAAACCTGGCCACCCTTTTGAGAACATATTGACACCCTGGCTATAAGCTGCACATTGTCAACCACAGAATACTGTCAACACACATTGCCAACGCTGCCAGCTGTAGATGCTATTCATCTGTGTGTAAAGGAAGACGCAGAGGGTTTAATTGTGTAGCGTCAGGCGTCATAACCCTGAGCCCTGACTGTAGTGATAACTTACTTTGTCATTTCATGCAGCTTGGAACTGATTTCTGTACTTTAATACCCTTTCACACATACATACAGTAACCTTGTGTGTGAAAGGTGCTGCTGCAGGAAACATTTCTGGGAAGATTGAAGGAAAGTTTCTCTTGAGAGTGTGAATCATCTGAGAAATCACAGCAGCTCTGGGCGCTGGGCGGTCAGACGGGCAGGTATTGACAAAACTGCAGCTACTTATCGCCTCGCTCTTCTCCTACAGACTATACTATACCTGTTCCACACACACCTTCCCCTCCCCCCTCGGCCTCTTTTGTTTCTCTCTTCTCAGACTCGCTTCACACGTGAGGCTTAAAAAGCAGATATGAAGGAGCTCGTGGGCGTTGAGAGGGAGGAAAATCAGGTTTCCCAGCAGGAAAGGATTATGTGGAGAAGACACGAGAGGTAGTTTAAAAGGGAAGGCTTCGGTAGTTCAGCGGCTCAGGGGCAGAGGTGAGCACAAAAATAAAAAAGGGCAGCAGCTGGATGCAGCGGGGGCACCCACACACTTATTTTATTATTAATCATTTAAGCATTTCGATGCACACTTCCATGCAACAGGTCACACGAAGGCAGCAGACTTAAGCTTCCCCAGAACAAAAGTTCTCCATGAACTCAGTTTACAGCTCGTCCCAAACTGACGGAGAAGTTTTTGATCATGTAAGTTCAATAAATTCGACTTATTGCGTCGAAGGAGGAAGGAAAGAACAACCTTATTAGAACAGAGCAAGTTCAGTGTTCTTTGAATTATAGACACATGGTGAACTATTGTGTTTCTAACCAAACATTTCATTAAAAAAAAAAAAATCTCTCCTTTTTTTCCACCATTTCCCAAAAAAGTAGAAAAGTAGAGTTGATTTGGAGGGAAAATAAGATGATAGGCTCCATTTCTCTGTGCGTACTGATGACGGACACGACCACAGGACACGGCATGAGTTTGTTTCTGACTCTCTGACCCCCTCTAGCTCCCCTCTCCCTTCCTCCCTCTCTCTTTTTGACTCATTTACTGGCCTCCTTTCTTCCTGTACTCTACCCATTTTCCACCTCGGTGGCTCCTCACAAACACAGACAGTATTGGCGTGTACAGAGGACCGCATTGTGACAACAGCCCTCCTCATGGACACACAGCATTAGTCACAGAGGCCTGGATGCATGCAGAGATGTTAAGACGTGGCTATAAAAGGGTCTGTGTCTGTGCAATAGGAGGAAAACAGCAGCGGATTAGGTTCCTATAAACAATCGGCAAAGAGGAACCGGTTCAAATTACTGCTTTATTGTTTCTTTATTAGTAGTAGTAGTAGTAATCTTTATATCAGCGATAAAAGATAAATACAGAGGAGTAAAATAACAAATATGAATGACCTTATAATTAATTAGTTTCTCTTTTTCTTTGTCTTTTTTGTGTCAAAGACTTTCCAGTAATCTAGATCAGGTGTACCTCTGCGTTTTATCCACTGTGGCACATTTACAACCTTTTTTAATTGTAATTTCTATGTTTTTTTCTTTGGGTCGACGGCTCTGTCTATCACACGTACACACCATCACGACGTGCAGCAGCAGAGCAATGTGGAGACGGCAGAGGGAAAAAGGAACAGGTGAGCATTAAAATGGAGAAGAGCCCTGCAGCTGGACGTGAGCGTGTTTCAGCCTGAGAGTTCCCAAAACACCACCACACAGTCACACCATGAGGCTGAAATGTTTCCTCCTCCTAATATGGAGCACGTCGGCGACACAAACCCCCGACCCAGCGCTCAGACCTCCACCCTGAGGATGATCGCAAGCAGCCACGTGTGCAGAAATCAGAACCACCACTTTAACGCCTTCCTCTGCCCGCTGAGCTTCAGCGTTAAGGATGTTGTGTAAGAGACTTAGAGGATGAATCGGATGAAACATTGATTGTTTTTTACATTTTTATTCACTTTCAAACAGCAGCTCTAACTGTTTCCTCCACAGCATTCTGCACGCAGAAGCTCCGCAGTGTTTCCCCAAAGCTGGACTGCATTGATCCATCCATCTATTAAAAAAGACAGCATGAGGGCAAGAACAAAGTGTGTGTGTGTGTGTGTGTGTGTGTGTGTGTGTGCATTACCATATAGCTCTTCTCAGTTGGTCAGTGAGCAGAAGACTCAAACAAGTTGTTCAGGCTAACACACACACACACACACACACACACACACACCATCACAGTGCACACACCCCTCTGATAAACCATGTTGTTGGGGTTTCCTCTCGCTGCACTGCAGGGTATTGTGTTTGTTACAGCACTGCAGCACTGAACATCCACATGAAAAGGAAACAGAGACGAGGCGAAGTAAAGAAAATCCTGAAAATCAACTGGGAAAGGGGAGGGGGGGGGAGTGGGGAGGGGGGGTGTGCAGAGGCACAACAGAGCAAGAAAGGAAGAGCGCTGTGGAGGGATATGAGCCCATTTTAGAAGGTATTATCAGTAAAGATTGTTCAGGCTCTACATAAATACAAAGATGCGTTGATGGTGCAGAGACCGATCGAAGCAGAGGACCACGTCAGCCTGATGAAGAGAGCTGCTGCCATTCATTTGCTGAATTGTTCATTTGCAGGATGAACGGTGACACATGAGGATGCAGGCTTGTTTGTGCAGGTGTTGATTAGCGTTTTAAGTACAATTCCTCTAAATGTTCGGGATCTGTGGAGGGAAATAATAGAGGAGAAAAATGGCAGTGATTACAACCACTCAGTCACTGCTGGTTACAGTACAGGTGTGAAACTGTGCTGCTCGCTCACATGATCACCTGTGCAGATAAACACGACTGTGTTCACACCAGAAAATAATCATGATTTCCTTTTCAGGGGGATGCTCACATGTGAAAAGGAATGAGAATGATTCACGCTCGCTCTGGAACAAGCTTTGTCTGCGTGCCGTTTCACCTTGATGTTTTTATTTCAGGAAAGCGCTGCTGTTTACTATGTATTATGTACGATCTGGCTTTCATGCTGCTATTGGCTGAGGGCAAAACACCCACTGCCCAAAGGCTGAAGCCAAGAAACGTCTCAAGCTCAGCAAAATGAGAAAACACAGGCAAGAGACAGAGCCTGTGCAGGTCCGGACCGAGCCATGTGTGAATCATTTCATCGATCTTTAGAGTAATCCTGCTCATTCCACCTTAACGTTTCTGCTTGTCTAACTTGAATTAGCAGCCACAGTGAAACTCTGCACGGCCTGGCCAACACCTGCACTGATCACAGAGTCCGACAAACTGTTGCTGTGCTCGTTAAACCAGCCGCACACAGGCGGTAACACGGTGGGCTGACTAACGCTCGGTGCTCAGTGACTTTTATGGAAAAAAAATCCTCTGACTGAGTCACTGTGCGTGTTGGTGCAATATGATAATGCATCAGTGATTATGAAGTGATCAGCCTGTAAGAGCACAAGGAGACTATTCCTTTAGTGGTAAGTCGCTCCAATAAAAACATTATCAGGGACACTGCATAACATATTTCTTTCAGTGTTGTGAGCCTGACATATTAAGTTCCATTCAGCATTACATTCAGGAGGACACAGACATCTGAAAAACATGGACAAATAAAACCGAAGCATGAGCCTGTTTGTCGTGATGCTGGTAGGGATGTCCATCACTCAAAACTCTGGCCCAAACTGAACAACGTCTCGACATTCATAGTCTCCAGGGGATGAGACTTAAGGATTTAGATGAGGCCCATTATTCACTGGTGAGCAGCCACATCAAGCATCACTGACACAGTAAGACTCTGAATACACAGGGCAAAAGGAAAAGACTCAATAGTTCACAGATGGATCTCGTATCCCTGAATTCTCTGGGTGAAAAAGTAGAGAGGAGAACGAGGAGATAGTGGAGAGACAGCTGAAGCTTCAACGTTCAGATCCACCATCGTTTACAGTGTACGGTCTTGGCCACATGAATACACACACACATACACAAACACCCACATACACACAAGCAAACAGCATTCTTAAGTGGTGCTCCAGTGTCCAAGAAATCTGGCAGGCAGAGAAGAGAAACTGAGCTGGTGCAATGTGGGTAAACCCAGTGCAACAGCAGCACAGCAGCACACTGTTACCTACGAGCCGTCTCCACCTTCCACTTCTCTCTGCATGCATGTCTCTCTTGAGAATGTAGATCTCCAGGCAAGTTCAAATGCTGAGTATAACAAATAACAGCACATTATAGGAGCACACAGAACAGTTTCTGAGAGTGGAAACGCCTCCGTCAACACTCGCTGACCTCCAGCTTCACCTGGGTGTCAAACAGGTGAGGTCAGCTGTTCAATCATGATTCCTACAACTTCTTAATAACTCAAAAATTAGATTAGACTTTCTTTTATCAACTAAGAGTCTATAAACTGTCCTTCAAACTTTTATTGCATTCTGCTGCTTGCTGTAAAACCAACTAAAGATTCCTCAGAAGGCGTTTTAGGATCTCAACAGCGGTTACCTGCACCTTCTAGGGGTGATTTTAAGAACTAATAGTTACTTTAAAGCTCATAAAGGCTCCTGATTATATCGCTGACCTCTTATGGGCCTGAAGGCAGAGGTCTGTTTGTAATTCCTGGGTCAAGAATAAAAACCAGAGCAGACAGAGTCTCTGCAGTCAAGGCCCAGCTCTCATATCACATTCATAAGATCTGAGACTAATTAAACACCGTATGAGCTCTTATGTCCAGCGGAAGCCAGAAAGACAGAGAGGCAGAGATTCTCCACAAAGTGTCAAGTCTGTGTTTCAATCCGCTCATATTCCACAAAGAATACTGGCAGCAGAACTCATGATGAATGTGGTAAACACTCGAAGCAGGCAAACGAAAGAAAAATAAACCAAACAGCACAAAACATCCGAATGGGAAGACGCTCAGTGGACGTGTCGGCCTCAGCGGAGCCCTGATGTAACCCCCCCCACTCAGTAACAATGACCAGACAAAGTCAGCGCTGTATTAAAAAGGCTTGTTTCTCAACCGCTGTGACATTTATTGACTTCCACTGAGAGGACTCAGAGTTCCTCCGGTTTCATGTCCCAGGATGTGGGAGTCAAAGACGTCTCCATCCGTCGTGAATATGATGCTTGAAAAGTAAAGAAATGTACTTAATTACTTCAATATTTATCCTTCTCCTCTCCTCTCTCTCTCTCTCTCTCTCTCTCCCCCCACACACCCCTTCCTCCCCCACCAAAAGCCCAACCTCAAAACCCAGAGATGCTCTTGAACTGTGAATCCCCCCTCGGCCGTCAGCTTCTGTCTTTCAAGCTGCGGCTGCTGCTTTCTAAAGCGAGGGCGACTGAGCCGTCCCCAAAGTGGACAGCAGCAACAAAACACCAGAACAGGCAGAGATGGAGGGAAGAAGAAGAAGAAGAAGAAGAAGAAGAGGAAGAAGAAGAAGAGGAGGAGGAGAGAAAAACGAGCAAATGAATACTTTACAAGAGGAAGGAAGGGTGCAGCTCAAGTCCCTCTCTGGCACTTCTTAGCTTCGAGGCCACCTCCTATTGGTCGGTTTGGGTTTTTGTGCCCAGCCAGTTATTTGCCTTCGTGCTGCCTGGTTGCCCTGGTGACGAAGGATTAGACCCTGTGTGTGTGTGTGTGTGTGTGTGTGTGTGTGTTAGTCTTTCCTTCTTACTGAATGAATGCATATTCCTCTGAGGATGGGTGTACATATTCTTGGGTTTCTATGTATGTGGTGTGTGTGAGACAGAAACACTGCCCTGGAGGTGCTGGATCTATTTTACACTTGAAGGATGACAGAGGTGGATGGAGAAGCCTCGGCTCGCTGCTCTGCGTAGTTCATGTTAACCTGAGCCGACCGCCATCCTCATCCGTCACACTCACAGTAACGAGACGAGAACGACCGTGTTGTATTTAGCACTTGTGACCCTTTATTTGGACCTCGTAGGGCAGCAGTGATTCATGGGTATTTTCTCTCCCGGTACCTGCAGTAATGTTTTTTTCACATCAGCAAGGAATGATTTCATCTGCCTTCATCAACACCGCAACCAATGTAGGCTGCAAACAAAGGAGGCAGTACCCTAAAGAAATCAGTTTCATTAGGCTCTAACTTGTCAAAACTTGGGCTTAATGTAGTTTTTCAGGACAAATAGGACAGGATTTAAGATCTAGGACACATATTTCAGGTCACTGCTGAACTAAGAGAACGACAGTAAAGATTGAATCCATGCTCTCCTATAGGGTTTTGCATTACAGAACAAAATGGAAGCCAACAAGTGTGTTATCAGAAGCTCTGAGTGTCAAAGTGACAAACTCTTCCTCATCACCACAGATTTTAGATCAGCTGTCCTGTTAATACCTGAACCCTTAACACCAGACCTCTCTGGTCTACCTGCTGCCTGGGGGCCCGGAGGTGAATCACTGCTACTGTTCTTCTTCTCTGTTGAGACTCTGGAGCACAGACTTAAAAACAAAAACGGGATCGATGAGAGAACCGAAGTACTTTTTCATGGTCCTGACCATCGGATCCGAACCCCCCCGGCCCCCGGCCCCGCCCCTCGTCCCCCCGTCTCTCTGCTGCTGCCTCTGATCAGGCCTGACAACAGCATTCACTATTCATTAGGAGTAAGTTAGCGGGGAGCCGGCCTCAGGCACAGGTGGGGATGGAGAGGACATCCAGGACTTCAACAACAGCTACACACACATGAAGCATTAAAAGTGATGCGTAGGAACTTTCCAAGTGCAGAGGATTGGACCGCCATAAACACAAAGATATTAAGAAGTCACATTTTAACATAAATAAGCTCTTTTCAACAGAAACGTGCTCCAGGTGTGTCTAGAGACCCTAAAACTGTGAGGTAAGACCGTCCTCTCTCTTCTCGAGCCGCTCCATCTCTCAGTAAGTGTTTATTAGTTTGTCCACTTTGGGACGTCACGTGCAGGATACGTTATGTAACATACGACCTCCTTCAGCAGGCTGAATCCACCTCGCTGCAAAGCTCTCAAATGGTTCTTAGTGACTTAGATTACAGTCTTCATGTCCTCCAACCATGAGGAAGAGAGGACCAGAGGATTTAACTTCTGACAGAGGTTCACAGAAAAGGTTTTCACAGAGGCAGAAGTACTCGGTAGTACTGCAAAGAGACTCTGTTGTTGAGGTCAGGGTTAAGACGCACTGGTTCTGAACGGTCGTATTCAAAGGTGGAGCCAAGCCCCCACCACTGAAAACAGTGGACAAGAAAAACAGAATCGTACAAAAGGGGAAAACGGCACAGTTTCTCCTTGTCTTGGACTTTCTGGCACAGAAATTCAGTGCCTGTTTCCTTCCACACAGCCGGTCAGTGCTGACTTTGGGTGATCTTGTTGTCATTTTAAAGTTGCCTTTAAGTTGTGTGTTTGTTTCATATTGCTGCACAGAATGAGATCTAACTCACAGGGAGATCACGTGTGGAAAAGCCCACGACAGCTTTGCTATCTGCTCCCTGTTTCTATTGGGTTACCTCCGTGTTTGGCCTCTAGTGAGTAAAACTAATGTTGTCTCTGTGCTTTAGTTCCCACGGGGGGGCCGGGAGCATCGTCTCAGGCTCTTATATCCATGTAAACAGATTAAACACACACACACACAGGTTGTAGCCACAGTCAAACAAGATACGCTCGGCTTTGCAGAGCAGAACAAATCCTGAAAATGAATTATTGATTATTACACTCCTATGGCCTCAGATATGTGTGTGTACCTCCCCTGTGGCTCACTAATCGGCCACCACAAACAGCACTTTTACTTCCTGCTGCTCTCACTCACACATATTCTTGGTATTAATTAATAAACAGTGAAACTTTGTTGCTCTACAAGTGAATATAGTTGTGGAGCTTTATGATCCAGAGAGGATGAAGTTTTTCTGTTCACATTGACTTTATCCTCTGTGGCCTTTTGGAACCACAGCCTGTATAAAGAAGCAGACGTAGCCTTAAAGAGCCTTGAAGCTGCATCCTCTCTAATGGCCAGCAGGGGGCGACTCCACCGTCTGGTTGGATGGAAGTCAATGAGGAAACAGAGCCGACTTCTCTCCTGATTCATCAGCTCAGAGAACGTTTCTGCTCTCAGTCTCTAGTTTACAGTCTCATTTAGTAAATTATGGTCCATTTAGAGGAAGATACACCAGGAAGGGCGTCTTTAGGGCGGGACTACCTATTGATTAACCTGTCGATAAGCACAGACGTGTAGCAGTGTGCATCCATGGCATGTTGCCCATGTTTACATCTTAGAAGTTTGACCTTTTCACGTCAAAAACATGTTCAGTTGTATTAAAAGACGCTCTCAGGAGTCAGCAGAATCCCAGTGAATATTATAGTTAGCATTAATTACGGCTGCGCTTTGCCAACCAAGCTAGCAGGGTAGCTCCGCCTTCTTGTCCAAATATGGTCACGTCTGGACCCAAAAAAAAAACAAGATGGCGACGGCTAAAATTCCAAACTCAAGGCTTCAAAACGGCCGTCCTAAAACAGGCAGGTGATGTCACAGTCACATGTCCACTTCTTTTACAAAGACACTGAATTAATGCGTTGAAATTAGTGTTTAATACCAATTCAGTTTCTTTTTCAAATCTGCTTTGATTGACTTTGGATGCTGTGAAACACGCTGTAAATGCAGCATTCACACATTATCATCTTATAAAGAGGAACATGTGGTGAATAGGTTTAAAAACACTTGGATATTTACACATCCAGCGGACATGAAGCATCATAAATACTCAGTATGTCGTTTTCTCAGCGGGAAACTGAAGGAGACTGAACAAAACCAGCACAGTTGTGGGCTTAAAAACAAACACAACCACTTCTCCCTTTCTGGGGGGGCAACAATACACCATTTTAAAGGATGTCAAAGAACTTTTGGTCACATTAGAACAATGTTGATGCGTTTAGTTTTCAGTGGAAGTACCTCGAGAGGAAGCTGTGTGAATATATGAACAGGGATATATGAGAGTTGATGCTGAGCTCGGAGTCGTCTGCGACATCCGGGAGGATCAAAACGAGCAGCGTGAGATGGCTGGAGCTGCACTGCACTGAGTGACAGGTGAGTATAGCTGCAGGGCTAAAACACACACACACACACACTACAGCACACTGCACGATACAAGCAGCTCCTGATGCACACACACACCTGAACTATGCAGGAAAACACACACACACACACACACACACACACATCACATTAAGACAACAATGACACCAGTGAACAAAGAATCCTGACCTCATCTCTGCACCACCGCTGCACTCAGACAGCAAATCATCTATCAGCCAAAACATGTCTCACACACACACACACACACACACACACACACACACACACACACACACACACACACACACAATTACCTAATGCCACTTATGGGGACATTACTGAGACTTGCATTATTATCTGGAGACTCACCCAAACTATAACCACCCACACAAAAATCAGCTTATTCCCAATTTGTGGACAAATTTGTCCGAACACACACACACACACACACACACACACACACACACACACACACACACACACACACACACACACACACACAGAGCAGTAACTCTGTCTGTGTTGTTACAAACAGCAAACATCTGTTTTCTTCAGTCTCGTTTGACTTCCATTCACGAAATTCTGCTATGATTCCACTTCACAGTGCAGTTTTGCCGTCACCGTGGAGGTTTAATATCACAAGGAAAACTCTGAATTTCCAAGATTAAAGTCATAAATTTACGAGAATCAAACTTGGATATTCTCTGAGATTACAAAATCACACATTTATGTGGGAAAAAAAAGAGAAAAATTGTGTCCCTGGGCTGAAATCATGAGCATTTTCCTTATTGCTACTTCAAATTGCAAAGTATAATTTAATGTGATCGTTCACTGCAGGCATCAGACGCAGCGTTTTTTTTGTTTTCTTGCAAATTTACTACTTTAATTGCACAAACTATCAAAGTTTTTCTCACATATTTATGACTTTAATCTCAGAAATCCAAAATTTTTCTCTCCAATATGACCACCCCTGCACTAATGTGCAGTCGCACATAAGGTACAACAACTTTGTGTAATTTTCTTCTTTAATAGTGTAACAATGGATTGTGTCTTCTTTTAAATATATTAAGCTTTTAAAAAAAACAAGCAAGCAAACATTTCTTATCCCTTCAAAAGAAAATGATTGTAGGATTCAATAGGAAGCAATCGAGAGCATAATTAGCTTAGAGGCTTTTGCAGTGTGGACGTTTCTGTACTATTGGATTGCACATATTTCTGCTTACTTCCAGCAATAAGAGAGTAAACAGAGGCTCACAAAACAGCTCGTAAAATGGTAAAAATGTAATGAGCTATTAACACCGACACGGAATATGTTAATGTGTGTATCTGTAACGAGCACTGAACTTGCAGTTTAAGCTAAAATGAACAAAACATCTTGGAAGAGTCAGGTTTAATAAAGAAAGATCTGCCTGCATTAATACCCAGAGCTCATTAAGAAACACTCAGAACGCAGAAACCACACAAATGAATAAAACTCTCACCGTGGAAGGAAAACACTCAGAAGCTCAATGCAAAGGCAACATGACGTCTGTCGTCGTAATATTATTCACACTCAAACCTGCGGCGCTGCCACAGTTAGTGCTGCACCTTGACTGACTGAGGAGCAAAATGCACATAATCACCACATCACCACTTTATTATTGCAATTATTGCCTCTCTCGCCTGTCTGAGCTGGTAAGTGCAGCTGGTCAGAGCGGCTATAAACACTTTTCAGCATAAATGGACCTTAATAATCTGAATGGTGATGTGTCAGTTGGGGGAGGGAAATGTCTCCAAGCCTGGTGAAACTATTAGAATCCGAAAGGTCATTACTTCGACGTCTATACACTTATAGACTTTATTGAAATGTGCACGTAGAAGGACTTTTGGTCTATAGGGCTTTCTGCAGTGCAAGAACTTTAATTTGAAAAGTGTCTACACTCAGCGTTATGTTATAAGGCACGATTTAAGTAAATCTGCAAAATAAAACACAAAATGTATAATCTGTGGAAACGAGAAATTGCAAAATAGCTTGAATAAACAGTTGTTTATTATTACACAACACACCACCAAAGAAATCTGATTTCATCCACACAAACGGTTACTGACTGTCTGAGAATCATATCTGGTGTCCCTCATGCTCATACAGGTGCACATACCTGAGACCAGTGGTGGGCCGTCAGGGCCTGAATCACAAACTGATGTTAATGACATTTTGTCCATGAATACTTATTAAATAGTTCCAAATGGTCTGTCCGCTTCCTTTCATAGCTTTAAGATGGTTGTGCTGCTTCCAGATGTGTATTTTCATATTAAAGCGTTTAACCAATCACATTTCAGCCATCAGTTGTTGCCAGGCAGGGTCAAAGTCAAAGCAGTCTGCCTGAAGGCCCTCTAACACAGAATAAATGTCCATGAAACTGTTGCTTCAAGCGATCAGATGTTGAGTTGGTGTCACCAGGACCCTCTAGCAGGCGTACGATGACGTCACCGTGTTCAGACCCGTTGACTGGATAGTCTAGATTGGACAGAATAATCTGTACGACAGAGTAACTGAACTGTTTTTGAGGATGGATTTTGTTTACAAATAATCTGAATTTTCGGTGAGTAAAATGTTGCTACTTTCCTAAATAATATTGTAAGTTTATGAGGTTATTATTGATGTTTTTATGTGTGTAGCTGCAGTAGAAGGAGACCTGTTCACCTCTGGTTTGTTTCTTCAATAAAGGCATTGATTGTGGCTACAGGAGTTCTCTATCTGCGGTGCAACGGCTCTTTATACTGTATTTCTGCATGATAAGATGGTTTTTATAACCATAAAATAGTTATTGAGGGGTGGATTGATTCAGACGGAGCACTGCTGAAGGCCTAGGTGTGAAATGCACAGTCCGCCACTGCCTGAGACACACACACACACACACACACACACACACACACACACACACACACACACACACACACACACACACACACACACTCTGATGTAACTTATCTTTGTGTAGAAAGCTGTTATTGCAGACAAATAATTTGTTTTGACTATTTCAATTACCACAATCAAGTCCATTCAAAGGGGACTCCTGCTGGGAGGGAGGAGAGTGTGTGTGTGTGTGTGTGTGTGTGTGTGTGTGTGTGTGTGTGTGTGTGAGACAAAGACACAAATGTAGATGTAGATAAATGGAGAAATTATTACTTTCCTTTTGTGAGCTGCTGAATGAGAAAAGCTGAATAAAGATCACAAAATTATCATTACATTTCACACAGCAGCATGTTTCTCCTCAGGGTGGCAAAGGGGGGGAAGGGTTTATCCTCAGGGGAGCAGGAATGGTGGTGCCAGAGAGGTCGCCAAAGGTCACCAAAATCAATAGGGTTCATCCTCTGGGGAGCATGGATTTCCACAATAGTTTACAATATCAGAATCAGCCTTGTTGTGTTCTAGATGTTGCTCAGGAACATTAACTCTGCATTAACTGACTACTTTGGGAGCAGCACAGCAACAGTAATATTCACACTGAGTCTGTGATCCTGGTTTTAGCTCTGGTTTGGCCCCCACCACCCCGCCACACTGGCTCCACTCTCTCTATCTGACACTGGAGACTCTGCCGGGAAGGAGGAGAGCCTCTCACCTGGTGTTTTTGTGAGATACGGCCGGACGGGACAAAGAGAAACAGATATGTCTCCTGGCTGCGCTTCAGGCTTCTGTTGCTCAGCGGTCGGTGAACGCCTCTGATTGGCTGCTGCTGGCTCGTCAATAGTACAGAATGGATGAGACAGAACCAGAATACCAAACACATCTTTATAGCAGGACCTGTTCTCTCCCTCTCCATCACACACACACACACACAAGTGTGTGTTTGTAGTTGTGTATGTTTTGATAAGACGCTGGCAGGACGCCCATGTGTGTGTGTGTGACTGGTCCAGTCATCATCAGACATCTGAACTAGGAGCTACGACCGTCCACGTTAACCCAGATCCTCTTTTATGAACGTTGCTCCACAACTTTAGGTTTCACAGCCTGAAGGGGACGACGTGGGGAAACTCCTGGGTGTCGTTGAGACCAGAGTGCTAATGAGGGTGACGGCTGTGAACACCTGAGCAAAGGAGAGGAGCAACAACTAAATGTATAGATGTATTTATTCAAAGAAAGAAAGAAAGAAAGAAAGAAACACAGAAAGAAAGAAAGAAAGAAAGAAAGATTTCTGCTCGCTGGTAAAAAATTCATTTCCAGGCGGCAGGCCATGCCTGAAGCAAGTTTCGCTTTCAATGATTAATTTATCTTTTCACCAATCCCACAGGAGGAGAGTGTGTGTGTGTGTGTGTGTGTGTGTGTGTGTGTGTGTGTGTGTGTGTGTGTGTGTGTGTGTGTGTGTTGCCTCCATCATGTCTCCTTCAGGGTCTTTATATCCGTCGGCAGCCTGGATACAGTGGAACAACACAAAGGCTTCTGGATCTGAGCACAACACAGTGTGTCCATGTAGATAGAGACAGACAGACAGGCCCAGTAGATACAGACAGACAGGCAGGCCCAGTAGATACAGACAGACAGGCCCTGTAGATACAGACAGACAGACAGGCCCAGTAGATAGAGACAGACAGACAGGCCCAGTAGATAGAGACAGACAGACAGGCCCAGTAGATACAGACAGACAGGCAGGCCCAGTAGATACAGACAGACAGGCCCTGTAGATACAGACAGACAGACAGGCCCTGTAGATTCAGACAGACAGACAGACAGGCCCAGTAGATGCAGACAGGTGGATGGTGTGTCCACCTACGCAGTAACTGACAGTTAAAGTTAAAGGTTTCCTAAAGCTGCTCCCTGTAGCTTCAGTTCGTAGCTGTTAGAGTTAGAACACTGACTTCTCACAGACTGACTGACTGACTGACTGACTGACTGACTGACTGACGGACGCTCTAACCTGCCGTGTACCTGGGAGCCGTGTCACCTGACCTCCTCCTTCCGGCTCGTTCTCCAACCCTCCCTCTGTTCATCCCTCAGTCGTCCCTCTCAGGGACACAGGATCACGATGAGAACCTGATTCATGGTCCAGAAGTCTGAACATACAGATCCGTCCGTGGATTCTTTTAAATGTTCTGCTCTCGTCATGAATCCTGAAATATGTTTTCCTAAAACTAAATAAAGGAGAAGCCCGGGAGCCGCCTCCCTGTGGTAGTTATTCTTCCGTTGGTTTGAATCTTTGAATATATTCACATATCTTTATTCGGAGCCCTTCGGGTCCCCGTAGGTCAGAGAGGTGTCAGCGGGCCGACCGTGATCTTTTAATTAGTTTAGTTGGGTTAATTAGGTCTGCTGCTGGATGGAGCCGTAGACTGTGAAGAAGAAAACGTAGCCTGCGGGTCTGGAAAAGCACAAGTCATGAATCTTAAGCTGGTTCCCCGACGTTCTTCAGTGTAACTGCTGCCTTTTATGAAACATTAGATCAAAGCCTCACTTGGTTCTAATGATCCTGAGCGATGCAGCACCACTGATTCAGAGGGTGAGCGTGGAGGGAGGCAGGGGTCAGAGGTCAGAGGTCATCCTGGCTTAGAACGTTACCTTTATTTAGCTTTAACATCCATCATCCCTCCATCCATCATCCCTCCATCCATCATCAATATCCATCATCATCCCTCCATCATCCATCAATCATCCATCCCTCCATCCATCATCATCCCTCCATCATCCATCAATCATCCATCATCCATCATCCATCATCCCTCCATCATCAATCATCCATCATCCCTCCATCATCAATCATCCATCATCCCTCCATCCCTCCATCATCCCTCCATCATCCCTCCATCATCAATCATCCATCATCCCTCCATCCCTCCATCATCCCTCCATCATCCCTCCATCCATCATCCATCATCCCTCCATCCATCATCCATCATCCCTCCATCCCTCCATCATCCATCATCCATCATCCCTCCATCCATCATCAATCATCCATCATCCCTCCATCATCCCTCCATCCATCATCCATCATCCCTCCATCCATCATCCATCATCCCTCCATCCATCATCCCTCCATCCCTCCATCATCCATCATCCATCATCCCTCCATCCATCATCAATCATCCATCATCCATCATCCCTCCATCCATCGCTCTGTATCTTGTACTTGATATTTGAAAGATATTTAATAGATTGAAGCAGTGGCCTCAATAATTAATAATTATTATAATAATTCTATATCACACTGAAATGAAAAGCTGCATAATGAGTCCTTCCACTTTGATTCAAATACTTGTACTAACGTGACATTGTGAGCGCAGGACTTTACTTGCAGTACTTCCTCGTACTGCAGTAAAATCTGAGTACTGAGATCTGAGCACTTCTCCCTCTGTGTGTTTTTGCATCAGTGGTGTGTGAGCCCGGACTCTCCTCTCCTTGCTAAATTGTTTTATGAAGTTCTCCCCCTGAATATCACCCCCCATCCCTGGCTGTGCAGCGTCTGGGTGTCCATTTGACTGTCTGTCTTTCCACCTGGGCCTCCCTTAGTCAGTGGATGTGTGCCTGACCTCTCTGTGCCTCAGCCTCCTCACTCCTCCTCCAAACTTTCCTCTCACTCTTCCTGCAGCGCTGCAACCACCCAGTCTGGTGCAGAAAGTTGAAGAATTCCCCCGACTCTCCTCGTCCTCCTCCTCCTCCTCCTCTATCTTATTCGTCTGTCAGTCCTTCGCTCTGTCTGTCTGTCTGTCTGTCTGTCCGGGCTCTCCCTCTTCTAAACCAAGGACAGACGGGAACCCGCTTCCCCTCCCTCCCCAAACACAAAACTCCACAGGGGACAGATTTCAGCATTGCACGTTGAATTATTGATGAAGCGTCCCCTTCCTCTTCTTCGCTCTCCCCGGAGACGTCATGCTGAGGGACGCTGAGAGAAAACAGAAATCTCTGAGGACCCCCCAGCATCAAAACACACCCCAGAGTGAGTGCAGGTGCAGACGGGCCTCTCTGGGCCTGCATGACAACACACACAGTATGTGCAGAGCATGAACTGTGCCGTGGAAAAATACTTTACATGGCTGAATAATCTCAAGGGAATCAATTCACATCTCTCTGCAAATACTGACTGATGCAACACACACACACACACACACACACACACACACACACACACACACACACACACACACACACACACACACACACACTTTAGCTCAACGCCCCAACAGCGGCCCCTAGAGGCTGCAGTGATCATTACACCTCATCATAAAAAGTGTTGACAGAACAAACATCCTGATCAAGTCCGCTTACTGGCTTTTTTTTTTTTTTTTTTCCAGAGCTTTCAGCCCGCAGACAAGGTTTGCTCAGTTGTCATGGAGACGGACCTGTTGATGTGGGAGCTCAGTAGCCTCAAAGAAGCTTTTTGGGACTTCACGGTCGTGTTTGTCTTAAACGTTTATTACCTCGGACCCACCAAAGGGCCACTGACTGGCTTTGTCTGGCACTTTGAACCACATTACATGGTCTTCATCAGTCCTGAAAGTGACACAGAGCAGGAGCCTCAAACCCACATTTACCTATTCACTCCTTCACTCCTTCCTCTGTCCGTGGTTCTGATCGTTCTCCATCTCAGGCTGTGGGAACAGAGACCTGGTTTCACTTCAGCGTGACAGAGGAGGAAGCAGGAGACAGCACCTGGAAAAACTTCTGATTGGAATAAACACCTGTGTGTTCTTGGCACATGGCTAACTGTTTATAACAGAGTCATGTTAACTTCCCCTGTCTGATAGTTTTAACAGCCCACTGTGGCATTAAACGAGTGAATATCTTCTTCTATAGTGTTCTTCTTCTTCTTCTTCTCCTTCTTCTCTTTCAGTCGTCGCTTGGAAGCCGCCGGTTCAGGATTCAGTGCAGATCATGTTTGTGTAGCTGGTGTGGCAGCGCAGAGCTTCCAATGTGTAAAGGTCAAATCAATATTTGGGATCCACACGGTTTGATTATGGAGCTCAGTGGAGATATTTTTAATATAATATAATATAATACTATTAATACTATTAATATTTTAATAGTGTGTGTGCCACTGAAGTTCAGAGGAAACCCAGTGGTATAATAATAATAATAATAATAATAATAAAACTTATTAAAGGGCAGATTTTGCACGATGAGTGTTTTCATTTTATTTTTTTCTTTAAGTGTATTTTACAGGTGATTCTTTGTACTTTTATCTCAGTAAAACTTTAATGGGCTTTTACCTGTAATGGGAGTACATATTGGTGTGTGTGTATGTGTGTGTGTGTGTGTGTGTGTGTGTGTGTGTGTGTGTGTCCCTGCTGAGTATTAAAAGTGGAACAGCAGCTGGTTTGAGCCGCTGTCTCAGTCTGTCAGCCTGGTTATTAGACATCGCTGCCTGACTAACACACTGCTGTGCTGTTTACCACCACATGGGAACACAGAGGACACACACACACACACACACACACACACACACACACACACACACACACACACACACACACACACACACACCTGCATCAATTCCCTCCTCTGTTCTTATAAGCACAAGAACAAGCAGAAATAAAGCTGCTCAACTTGTTCCAACCACACAAACACATCACTTCAGTCAGAGTGTGTGTGTGTGTGTGTGTGTGTGTGTGTGTGTGTGTGTGTGTCAAAGGCCACTACAGTAGCATATCATAAACAAGTTTCTCTCTCCAAAACATTTTAAACTGTTTTCAACGAGTCGACTTTTCTAAATGTTACTGTCGTATTTACTGTGAACGTAGACTCAGACCTTCACCTCCACCTTCAGCAGCTTCAAACCCAGAACCCCCCCCCCCCCCCCACACACACACACACACACACACACACACCTGGACCTGTGAATGATGGGGCAGTTTTACCTTCACCTTGGCTTCAAACGCCTGTAGGAATTATTGGAGGAGCTAAAGAGGATCCTAAGCGTAGCACACATGGATCCTGTGGTGGACGTTCTGCAGCAGATTTGTGAGTTTTATTAAAGAATCAACAGTTAAAATAAGCTGAGAGTTCCCACATCAGCGAGTGCTTTCAGATATTTATGATCCACTCAAGGTCGCTTTGTGGCGCTACTATCAGAGAACAGAGTGCACATTCATTACACGGTTAAGGTTATTATACTAATAATACTGCGGTCTAAAGGGAGAGTGTGTGGGCAGAGAAGCTGCTCTACTCTGAAAACTAGCAGACGAGCATCCCCAAAGTCCTCAAAGTGCAAAAGGTCAAGAGGCTGTTAAAGCATAAAGACATCAAGTATTGATCAAACAGTGACATTATATGTGATTTAGGGGGGGAAACCTTGAAGTTTTGGGGGCAGACAGGAGCAGCAGTGTCAACGACGACTACATTTATAGGTGGAAACATACCAGAATCCTCCTTTAAAGAACAAAGCTGTGTTCACAAGCAGGTGATGGTGGTTATTAATTAGCTCGGCTCTTCCTCCCTCAATTAAACAGCGTTCTCTGACTTGATGGGAGTCTGACAGCTGAGCAGGCCTCCTCCTCCTCCTCTTCCTCTCCTACAGCTGAGCGATAGGAGGGATTTCTCTCATATGAAAAACATCTTAATTGCTATCATGTTTTTCTTTTTCCCCCTGCCGCTGTATTAAAAGCTTTCTTCGGCACATTACCCATCGGGATGATAGAGAGGCTGTGTGTTATTAAAGCTGGCTACCTGCAGAGGCTCTGTGGAGGGGGGGGGGGGGGGCTGCATGAGGAGGATGGAGAGCTGCACCGTGTCTGGTGGAGGTGCTGAAAACACACCTAGAGCAGGGAAATGATTAAAGACAGGTGTGTTGTGGTGTTTTTAAATGTGCACCTGTCAGCTAAATGTCCATATTATTCAAACTGAGTGACTCACCACATTATTAAAGCTGCATTACGTGGATTTTGACCACCAGGGGGCGGAAACACAGTGAAAACTACACACACTCACAGCAGGGAGCTGTTAGCTTATGATGTTTTGGCCAGTGTGCACGCAAACAGCTGCCATCATCATCATCATCATCATCATCATCCTCATCCTCCTCCATTGGAGTTGTGATTGTGAT
This sequence comes from Pempheris klunzingeri, assembly GCF_042242105.1. NCBI lineage: Eukaryota > Metazoa > Chordata > Actinopteri > Acropomatiformes > Pempheridae > Pempheris > Pempheris klunzingeri. The sequence goes on from NC_092031.1 coordinate 1,630,525, forward strand.
CACCAATATTTATCTGTGGCATCTATCAGCAGCTCTCTGCAGGTTAGCTTCTGTTAGCTCTTGTTCTGGAAGCTTTGCAGCATCAAATCTGGGAAAGCTAAATCTTCTCTTTGGGACAGTAATTAGGATTATTTTCATTATTGATTAATCTGCTGATAATTTCTGTTTTTTCCTAAATTCCCTCATTCATTGTTTTGTCTATGATTTGTCAAAAAAGAGTCCACAGTCCAAACGATAGATTAAAATCATATTCAAGCAAAGAATAGCAGCAAATTCCTTCGCTGAAAACAGGCTGTTGTGCTTGAAGAGCAGCTGACACACGCATCCCTTTATTTACTCACCAAACAACTGGTGAAGTGAGAAGCACAACTTTAAAATAGTCGTCCTCTCATCATTCGGTGGGATTAGATGCTGCAGCCGTGATATTTTTGGCTCATGAAAAAAAGGTCACATGTTATGACGTCTGCATCGACTCTCTGTAGTAAAGAAACTGTTCAGTCTTTAAAATGTAAGATGTAAATGACAGAGTAGCAGAAGACACTGTAGGAATTCTTTAGTCTATGAATAATGTAGGCCTGGGAGGACGCTTTGACAGGGTGTCAAAACATGTCATTTTGAATTCTCGGGAAGTTTGGCACCGACTGCCGAAGAAAGACCGGCTCCGTTTCCTTCGCTGCGACCCTGACAGACGTGTAACCATCCGCGGCGGAGGAGCAGCTGTCAGTCAAAACCACTCCACAGCACTCAGCGAGTCAACACCCTCAGACTGCTGGATGAGAAGCAGACAGAACATCTAGAGCGATAAACATCTCAACAGGAATGATGATTTCTCTCAGCAGGTTCATCTTTTTAGCCAAAGCATCTCGGCTGGAGTCAGGTCTCTACCCCGGAAACATGTCCCGTTCTTTCTGCTCAGATGAACCACATCAGGATTCTGGTCCAAACTCTTGATGTTGTTTAAAGAGTGAACTAAAAACTGACTTCAACTCGTCAGCTGATGTTATTTTGTGAACTGTGAGACGATCCACCATCTTTGTTGTAGTTTAAAGCAACTAAACTCTCTCTGATTCTCTAAACAAAGTCCTCCAGTTACTTAGATCCAAATCTTAAACTTCTTAACTTTCCCCAAACATCATCTCTCCTTCTCAGTCCTTCAAACCAATCTAAACATCATCATGTCATCATGTGTGATGACAGAGCTTTAAAACATTTCTGTCTCATCGTTCGGGCGGTGGGGGGCAGACACTACAAGACAGAGCCTGATTGGTCACTAGAGATGGATTTCACCTTTTTGCAGTAGAAAGGCTCGTGGTGCTGCATGACCGGAGAAAACAGAAGAAGGGCAGTGGTAGAATTCACCATCCTCACCGGCCACTTCCTCCTCCGTGTGCCCTAATTCCTCCAGACTGTGTTCTGGCTCATAGAAGAAGCCCCCGAACGTCTGACTCCTGTATCAAACTATCACAAATGCTTCCTCACAGCAGGCAGAAAGAAGACGTGGAAATACAATCTGCAGCCAGAAGCCGGTAAATGTGCAGAGAGCTCTGGGTGCAGGAGCAGAGTTAAGCATTGTTCATATTCTGCCCACATTGTCATGTTACAAAGCACAGGATCCCTTTAAGCCTCTCTCACGTGCCCACCTGCCTGGCTGAGATACAACACACACACACACACACACACACACACACAGAAAGCCTATTACACATAGATCACACAAACACAGAAATTAAAGTGTAGAGAAGCAAACACCCACAGGTGCTCATAATGACCTCTAAGGCTGCTTGGTCCAACACACACACACACACACACACACACACACACACACACACACACACACACACACACACACACACACACACACACACACACACACACACACACACACACACACACACACACACACACACACACACACACACACACACACACTCCTCCGGTCCAGAGCTGCAGCACACTAATGAGTCAGTGCTGTATAATTTAACACACATCACTGTGTGTGTGCGTGCATCAGTCTCTGCATAGCATATTCTCACTCACACACACACACACACACACACACACACACACACACACACACACACACACACACACACACACACACACACACACACACACACACACATCACCGTTACAAGTGCAGAGCTGGAGCTGCTTCTCTTAACTCAACAAAAAGTTACTCAACATTTTGAAACAGCTGTTTAAGCAATCATGATGTTCTCATAGCTGAAGCTGCCCTGCACACTTTTCTACTGAACACACACACGTTTATATTCACTGTTAAACCAAAATACAGTGTGTGTGTGTGTGTGTGTGTGTGTGTGTGTTTGAGCTTTAACAAAAACATTTGCAACGACAGATTTTCAGGAATTTAAAAGTCAGAACTGTTTGCATGCAGCCTTCCTCTTCACACTGACACACCACTGGAGACCTTACTGAGTTACACAGAGCTACAGGAGGTCGTCACAGATGATACTTTATCTATTCTGTGCTGCCTGTGTGTGTGTGTGTAGGTCTATAAATGACATTATACTTTAATCTCCAGTACTGCTGAATTATATCTCGCATTGACTTCAGTGGAAGAGTTTTTACAGAGTTTTTACACTCTTCCCATAACAAGTCCAAATGTTCCTGGAGATCAACATGCACCGACAGGCTGCAGAAATTAAACAGTCTGACACTTGTTATACAATCAAAACCAGCTGAATGTGGCAGCACACAGCACAACGGCTACTTAAATCAGCGATATAAACACCACGGCAGCTGCAGCCCACAAACACACATACAGAGGGTCACATACAGAACAACATCCAAAGGGCTGGGCCGCTCACTAGAAGGGAGCTATGCTGCTAACTTTAATCCACTAGAGGTGAATCAATCAAATGTAGGTGAATTCTGCTTGATAACAGTCTTTCCATTAGTGGGCTTTCATTTATTAGTTGTGGTTCAAGCTGCTCTTTGCCTTGTAGGCTCTTGTTCAGTGTGTTCAGGTGATCAGTGAGATCCACTAAACATGCCAACCAGAGAGGATCACTGAGCTCATGAAGAGTCCTTCTCTCTTCAGAACTGGTCCATTTCTGATCTCAGGGAATAAAACCACTGCAGCACAGAGCCACGACTTAGCCAGCTAGCCCCCCCCAGCACCAGCACCAGAGAGGGAAGCTTGAAATAGTCTGTGCTAGAGCCCTGGTGCACGAATCAACAGTCTTACCTCCACTGTCTTGTCCCTCGGTGGACACCGTAGATTCCTTTGCGCTCCCCTGTCCCAGCTGGAGCTCCATCCGTCGTACCTCCACACAGCTCGTCCCATTTAAGTCCCATCATGCCAACTGCACCTGGCACAGCTTCAGAAACCTCCTCACTCGTCCTGGTGCTCTTTAGACTGCTAACATCAAGCAGCTCCTCCGTAATGCAGAAGTGATCTTCATTAGTTATCAGCTGTGCTCTCATCGCACACCTCGTCTGAAACTTTCTACTCTCACTTGTTTCCTTAATTCGGCCATCTTGGGTCACCTGTAGCAACTTTCTTCTTCTATTACTCATTTTATGTAGAAGCAGCCTCGTTCAAGACAGTTACTCCACCTAGTGGTGAGACTAAGAATTACAACACAGTCCAGCTCAGGTTCCCTGTGTGGGCCGTGTTCCAATACATTTTTAGAGTTTACCAATGAAAATTGGACCACGGGCCGCAGTTGGCCCCCGGGCCGGAGTTTGGACACTCCTGCTTTACATGGTCTAGTTTGGTCCCTGTCATGAGTTTGACATCAGATGGAAACAGGAAACCTAACGTCAGTGTTCAGTCACTGCAGGAGGATCCTCCCTGAGCTCTTCAGCCAGACTCTGAATGCACCTGTTGACCTGTTAAACTGAGACTAATCTGTCATTTTATTGCCCTGTTGTTCACTGTTTCTGTTCAAAACACAGCTAAACCCCCCCGGCCTGAAGCCCCAGGTGTAAATAATACAATCCACAGCCTTCCAGTCAAAATGGCCTCTGCACACGCCCCCACAGTCCTGAAAGGAGCTCCAATCAGGTGACTCGAGCGATAACACCTGTGTGTGTGTGGGCTCTTTATTGTAGCCTTTCAGGTCTGAGGGAGGAGAGAGTTTCACCTCCACTGATCCGTGAAGCTCTCAGTCCCACAATCATCACACAAGATGACAATGCTGCAAGTGTTGCCTCAGAACTGCTTCATATTTAGCCTGCTTCACTTTTCACACACACACACACACACACACACACACACACACACACACACACACACACACTCACACACACACACACACACACTCACACACACACACACACACACACACACACACACACAGATGAAAGTGTGAAAAAACAGGCAGAACACCACGTAAACTTTGTTTTCAGTCTATGGTGCCCATATTTAGCCACATGTGGACGACGTCCAAGCAACCAAATGAGTTTAAGAATTAATAATATGAACTCTTGCTCCTCACCAAGACACCAGCCAGCTCTCCCAGAGGCTTTACAACAATACTCACGTGCACATCCCTCAGACATGATCATTTAATATGGACACATGCATGTATATGTATGTGTCCCCTGAGGATAAGCGGTCCAGATGATGGACGGATGGAGTCGTCCAGGGAAAGGTGGCTAAATCTGAGCATCACTGAGGCTGCAAAGGGTTCAAAAGTGCAATAACAGAGGGGGAAACAGCGCCCTCTCCTGACCGCTGACTGCACCGCTCATCTATATTGAAGACTTTTGTGTGTGTGTGTGTGTGTGAATTAATATCTTCTGATATTATCTGATCTGATATATCTCCTCTACTACCTCCACATGATGTTCCTGCTGTGTGTGAACCAGCCGGAGCTCAGAACACGTTCTTAGTGACTCTGAACGCATCATCCTGTCTTCATGTCTCGACTCACAGATCACCGTCATGAACAGTAACTGTGTCCACCAGTGTCCCTTTACAACCACAGCTGTGGGGTGAAGGGGATCCTGCTCCAGACGACCAGAGGTTACAGCTCTTTTCAGCAAAAATCAGCTCAGAAGGCTAGAATTAACTCTTTTTTGGCAAAGTGTGTCACCGTGACGAGGTCATACATTTGCTTCCCACGTTGATGCGTTCAAGGACACCTCTAATGAGTGCTTGTCTTTGAAAGAGTGACGTTCATACCAAATGAAATGTTCAGTAAGCAGCACAACTTCAACAGACGCTCACACAGACGGTGTTAATGTGGATTTGGAATATGAAAGACGTGTGGAATAAAGATGAGGTGAATCAGGTTCTGCTTGGATGATCCACCTGCAGCAGCTCTCAAGTCAACGGGAAAGTTTAGAAACAGCTAAATATTCCTTTAAAAGGTATCGTGCAAACAGTGGAAAGCACAGGAGCAAAGCTGTGGTGACTCAAAGGGAATCTGGACTCTAGATGAAGGTAAGAAGTCAGAGTAGAAAACAGTAGAGAATGTTAACGGCATCATGGAACAGCTGAAGTAGTTCCTCTGCTTCTCCACATGTTTATGTCTCTCTCTCTTTCAGTTTCTCGGAGCCACAGCTCCCTCCATCGGACCGCTGATGTGCCAACAGGAAGCACACGTGTTAGGACACGTTATCGACACGTTACTCTGAACCCTGAAACACTAAAACCTTCCTCCAGGTCTGGACTAACTGT